>NC_079533.1:1904732-1914732 GCF_003711565.1 Takifugu flavidus
TGGAGCGTCAGAACCACTCTCCAAGATAAAACGAGGTTAGATAAGTACACCAGAGAAACGGCCCCCAGAGAGACCTCGGAATCCTAGGAAGGAGGAACAGATGGGAGAAGCCTCCATGGCACGTGCCGCTGCCAACCTGAGGAAGTGGCACTTATCAGGGAACAGGCGAAGAGATCGTGGGAAGATCATGTGATCATCTGGGTCCAGCAGAGTTCAGGACAAGGACCCTGGAGGGGCCAGGCCTCTGGTGGAGGACCTGAGCCTATTCAAGGCTGGAGATGTGATCACGCTGCAGAGACGTGCACGCCGTGGAACCTTTCGGAATAAAGTCCACCCTTTCCGGGCCCCATCGTGTGACCACGGCGCTCCCTGAGGTCGGCTGTCCTCGGGGAGAAGTCCTGGTTTGAAAAATGAGGGTTGAAGGTCTAATAGGCTTTTAACCGCAGCAGAATGAGATTAGACGTTTGTGTTTGGTGGGGAGGGATGTGGCTGTCACTCCTCATGAAGCTGGAGCTGAAGGGGACTCATTCAACTAGAGTTCCAATCATCTCAGCGCGACTCGGGCCGCTTGGTTGATACAAACTTCCTGATCAATAATGGCAGGAGAATATTATTGATTAGTGTTAATATAATCATTATTACTATTGTTGCCATGGTTGTTTCCTGCCATTTCAGAGGGGGTCAAAACCACATCTACGTCTGTTGTGTCTGACCCCCCCCCCCCCCTTCCTGTCTTATCTGCCCCCCGCCCCCCCCGGGACGGTGGCATGGTGGTTTGAGATGTGCACTGACCTTTGACCTCAGGCAAGGAGGATGTTTTCTCTGGAACTGATATCAGAGTGGCTCCCTGTGATGGACTCACTGGGGGGGGTTCTTGCTGGTACAGTAGGCCTGCTCCTCCTGCTGCTGCCCCCCTGCTCCTGCTGCTCCTGCTGCTCCTGCTGCTCCTGCTGCTCCTTCTGCTCCTCCTGCTCCTGCTGCCCCCCTGCTCCTGCTGCTCCCCTGCTCCTGCTGCCCCCCTGCTCCTCCTGCTCCTTCTGCTCCTCCTGCTCCTGCTGCCTCCCTGCTCCTGCTTCCTCTCTGCTCCTGCTGCCCCCCTGCTCCTGCTGCCCCCCTGCTCCTGCTGCTCCTGCTAATGATTTGCCCTTTGTCTTTGTTTTCCACCACCGAGTTGAGTGATTGATGAAACTGTGTGTCCTGTTGATCTAATCCGTGCAAGCGCTGTGTGTGTGTGCGTGTGTGTGTGTGCGTGTGCGTGTGTGTGAGTCAGACCCCCCCAGCCCGAGTCCTCTTCAGTCCTGATCCAGTCATTTCAAAATGCAGTAAAATGGAGCTCATCCAAGTTGTCGTTGAGTTGTCGTTTCTTTCATTATTGCACTATATCACTATTATGTCCGAGCTGTAGCGCCACCTACTGGTGACAGGAAGTCACCTGCTCTGCGCTACTAGTACTGCAGCACTAGTTCTTATTTCAGTGGCTGCTGTGTGATGGTTCTGGGCCCTCTAAGCACGGCTCATGTGTTGCTCCCCAGATGTTGCAGGAAGCTCTTCCCATTCCTCTCAAAGTTGTCTTGATCAGAGACGTCCAGAGGTTAAATCTTATTAGATTTTGCCTGCAGATTGTGCGGGAGACTCCAGCGTGAGCTGGAAGGAAGTTCTCTGTCCTGATAACACTAAAATCGAGCTTTTAGCCATCAGACAAGACAGCGAGTGGTGGCGGCAGCGTCGTGCTGGGGGAGGGGGAGGGGGGCTGCAGCAGGTCCTGAAAGGCTCATAAAGGCAGAGAGGAAATGAACGGCTGCACAAACAGCAACCCAGGAGGGACGCAGTCCTCGGGAGAAGAGACAACATCTTACAAAGAATTGCTTTATCCTGAGTGTTTTGACATTCCCAAGCCCACAAACGAGTCGACCGAATAAATCGAAAAGCGCTGAACTTTAGCAGCTTTACACTCGAGAATAAAAATGTTTAAGTACTTCTGTGCTCTGGAGTTTCAGCTGTAATATCATTGACTATTATCTTGTTTTTCAGCTCTTCCGGTTTGTCATCAATAATTTAAATCATTGAGCTATATCTCCAATAATCTTATCTCTACTGGGGCTACTTACAAACTTCCTGGGTTTCAAACCCAAATTCTATTGAGAATGAATCAGTTTATAATACTAGACACAATTAAAGTGAAATGGAACCCATCCGAAGGGGTTTCCACCTGATGGACGGTCTCGCCTTTGTGAACAGCTGCATGCTAACAGCTGGATCCAACACAGGTGAACCTTTACAGGCTCTCCCATTCTGTCAGCAGCACCGCGGCAGGACGGGCGGAGACGGAGGAGGACTATCAGATCCCTTCATCCACCCTGTGCTTGAGACAGGCTGCCGTCTGCATCTCCGTACCTCAAAGGTGCTCAGTGTGTTCTGGTTTCCAGGCTCATCAATGTGAGTCCTCCATCTTGAGAAGTTGCTTAGGCTCTAAAATAACTGCTCTCTTACCCAGATATGTGGAGAACAGCTCTTCACCCCCCTCTGTGGAGGACAAGCAGCCCCAGGTCCTGGAGCTGGGTGAGTCCTCAAACATGCCTGACGTTGTCCCAGACCATCCTCGGTCCATGTGCAGCGGGAATAATGGGATTTGTTACTGGCAGTGGTTGATTTTGGACATAAATGGTCCCTGTTTTTGTGTTGATGTCAGGACATTTGCTTTAGTTTACCTCATTATCAAAGTTCCATCAACCAGTTGTCTGTCATACGTGCATATCAAACACGCAGACGCAGAAAAATTCAATTAGTAAAGAGGGGATGTGACTATATAGCTCTAGCCTCCTCCGTACACCACACTCTATTAGCTTATTAGCACAGCTCAGCACAATATTAGCAGCGTATGTGACCGTTAGATGTGGGGGCTGGTCAAATCTGCCTGGATGATGGTTTCCACCTCAGCAGGAATCATCTCCCAGCACTAGTTCGGGTGCAGTCAGGTCAGCCAGTGTTCAGTGGACGTTCCTGAAGGCTACGAATTTGTGCTTTGACCCGCTCTGCTTGTGTTCTTCAGGCATCCATTCTGAGCCCATCCAGGCTTTGGCCTTGGGGGCCAAACATTCCGTCATCTGCCCCTACAACTCCACCACGTCTGACTACGACATCCTGCTGCCCCCCCAAGGTAGTCCTGCCCTAACCAGAGCCTCTGTGTCCCACCGCCATCATCATTTTTAGCCTCTTTATTCACATTTCTATAATATCACCTGTTCCACCTGGTGCAAAGAGCTTCTCCTAGTCCAGGGGTGGGCAAACATTTTGATTCGTGGGCCACAATGGGTTCTAACATTTGACAAAGGGGCCGGACCAGGAGCAGATGGATGGATGGAGTGCTTTGGTAACCTCACCTCATTGGAGAAAAAATACACATCTTGGGATATGGAGAAAACATGTGCTTTAATTTCAAATGAAAATGAAGAGAAGCATTACAACAAAATATCTGACTTTGGAATGAGTCTTAAAACACTTAAAATCAAATGAATAAAATGTGCCTTTTTAAAAAAAATTAATAACCATTTCTATTTTAAAGCACTGAAAGTTCTGTTATCCTTCAGGATATCACCATCACTCTCCTCCTGACTGTCTTTTTTCTAGTGGGAAAACACCAGAATTGCAGTGAAAATTTAACATTAACAAGGTTTATTCATTTAATTTTTCAAGTTTGGCGGGCCGGATTAAAATGTTTAACGGGCCGCGTGTGGCCCCCGGGCCGTAGTTTGCCCATGCCTGTCCTAGTCCAACTCAGTGTAACCTCCTTGTCTAAATACTAAACGAACAGGTTAGAAAAGCTGTAGCATATATTGAAACCGCAGCAGAGACGAATGATGAAAACATTCTGTAATATTGTAAATCCCTCTCTTTCAGCGCTAGAAGACCCCTTTCAGAGCTGCCCTCCGTCAGGGCCGCCCCCGCCTCCTCCACCAATGCGGCACAGCTTCATTGACCTCTCGTCCTCTTCGCCGTCCTCGTCCTGTCACTCCTCCAAGCCGTCCTCTTCCTCCGCGGTCGCGCGGCCTCACAGGCCGTCCTCTGGACAGGATCAACTGCTGCTGACTCCTGGTTAGCTGCAGGCACGCCGTTCTCTCTAAAAACACACTTGAAATTAAATCCCCTCTCTGTGTGTTTGTGTGATCCAGACGCGGTGCTGGACATGCTGAGCAGCGCCGCTCCACTGCCTCCAGTGAGACGGCACGCGGACAGCGTTAAAGGCTCCAGGGGCTGCCTGGAGTACGACCATTTACCAGCACATGCAGGTACAGCTACAACTCCCTCCCAGCAGGGAGCAGCTTGCAGTTCATATCCAAATAATTCGCCTGCGTTCTGGGGTTTGGAGGATTTTTGCATCCTGTTTCCACTAAAGATTCCAGGACAGCTTAGGGAATGCACAGAAATGCCTCGATATCTGCATCCTCACAGGCGACAGGCCACCATTACGCAGTGATAAATGTCTGAACCCCTGAGACATTTAACAAATACCAAAGCTCTGCTTCAGCGACGAGCCGCTTCTCATCTGCAAAACTCTTTACGACCACTAACACACCCTCAAATTTGTGCCCGTGTGCCTGGAGCAGCTTTCCACTGACCTGCTCTCGCTCCTCTCTCTCTCTCCCAGTATCCACAGGCTGTTTGCAGGCCCCGGCCAGGCCGCCAAAGCCTCTACCCAGGACTCAGCCGGGGAAATCCCACAATACGGAGTCAGAAAACACGGATGCCAAAATTGCCAAGTTGATGGGGGAAGGTTACTCATTTGAAGACGTGAAGCGGGCACTTATGATCGCCCAGTATAAAGTGGACGTGGCCCGGAACATTCTGCGAGAGTTTGCCTTAGTCGTGCCAAAACTGAACATCTAGACCGTCAAAGTGCAGCACAACACAGGTGCTGGTGCCTCCCACCTGACCAAAGGGCTCTTTATTCCGCTTCCTTTCAGACCGCTGGGAGCTACAAAACCAGGAAGTATTATAGGGAAGACTTCATCTTTCGCTGCAGCTCGTCGACGACGATGCACAACTGAAGCCAAATCATGTCAGAGCAGAAAGAAAAGGGGCGAGGAGCCGTGAGCCCGTTTATGCTGTTTACAGTGGACGTTGCCAGTGCTGGCCTTGCTGCCTGGGATTCACGCGCATCCCTGCCCTATGGCCTGCTCCTGCTTGTGCTGCTCTCTCTCTCTCTCTCTCTCTCTTTCACACACAGCTTCATTAAATGTCTCCAAACTTCACTTGATACATTTCAGCCAGCTTTTGTTGTAGTGTTTGTTTGCGACCACCAGGGGGCGCCAGAACGCAACAAGTGTTGACCCATTGTGTCGCCGCCGTTCTTTTCTTTCTTTGCTCACTTCCTGCTCACACTCTCCTCCGTGAACAATCCATTGAGTTTCACACAGTCAGGATGACTTGCAGATCGGGCCAATGTCTGGTGAATTTGCACCCAGATTTAGCCGGAGGGTGCCTTATGGATTTAGTGGATTTCTCAGCCCTGCGGCTGGAGCTCTTGGTAATCAGGAGGTGTGACCCATGTGGGTGTGCTGACTCGGTTCTGTCCTTCACCAAAGGATTAATCCACCGGGGCCTTTAGGAACGACTGTCCTCACCTGTGGACAGAAAGCCATTGAATGTATTTGTCCTGCGTAACTGACAAACCGAGATGAATATTTTAGGGAATCTTACAGGAAAATCAGTCCAAACACAGAGTAAAGTAGTGAACGGAACAAGTGAACTCACTTGTTTAATTCCCTTTGTTTTGGGAAGTTATTTAATCCACCCTCTCCAGATAACAGATCCACTTTATCCGAGATAACAGAAGTACTGTGCGTCACAATTATTAATATTCGTCGGGAGGGTAGAGCTGGCGCTGGTCATCCTGGAGGAGGATGCTGCTTCCTTAAAGAGTTCACGTCACAGGAGAAGAGAACTAACGGAGAGCTGAAGCACAACCTGACATGATCAGATGCCTCAGGCAGCATTTATGGAAGCGTTGGTGAGGGTAGCGCACGTAGGTGGACCCTCCAGGTGAGAGAGGAACGCCCTCAGATCCCTCAGAAGGCCGATCTTCCCGATGGACCAGGAGTTCATCGGAGGACTTTGTGTCCTCGCTTTACTTAAAAAAGGATTCTTTGATTGTGTTTTTGTACTTCTGCAGCTCTTATCGATACACTGAAGATTTCCCACAACGGCCTGATTGTTACTATTCATTTGATATTTTCTCCAAAAACATGAGCGTGTTCTTGACGAGCACAGGAATGACGGGAATAACTGAGATGGAAAACGACAACACGTCGGAGGGAAAAACCACCGTCTTTTTGTCACGTTTGTTAATGTTCTTCATCCTTGTATTGGGATCAGCGGGCCCGCGGACCGGTACAGTCGCTCACATCAGGCCATTTACTCGATGTCACAAGCACAAAAAGGGACCCAAAGAGGATCCGCGGATCATCGGATCTGCCGCAGCAGCAGCTGAGCTCCGGGTTTTAACAGCTGAGCTTCTCCCAACCTCCAGCTTTGCTTTCTACGTCTTTGTTTTGCACTGGACTTCACCAGAACCTCACTTGCTGAGTCCGTTTCTAGCATCTCCAAATGTGAACTTGTTGCTCGTCCCACAGCTTTGCCTTGATGTGGAGGCGCTGCTCGCTGGCTTTGATATCAGCAGAATCCTCCTTTGATCTGAACCGGCTGGCGGACGGCTGATTCCTGGATCGTAGATCAGCCAGTAAAGTGAAGCTTCCTGCCAGTACTACGTGGTGTGTGTGTGTGTGTGTGTGTGTGTGTGTGTGTGTGTGTGTGTGTGTGTGTGTGACTGATATACGGTATTGTACTAGAGACTGTTGTAACTTTTATAATCTTGTCCATCAAACTGTTCACGGCACCGTGAGACCGTACAGCGTATTTGTATGGGTACGTGCATCTTATAGAGACTGTGGAGATGCTCCCGTGGGGGGTGTGGGGGTGGGTGTGGGGGTGTGTGTGACCCCAGAGTCACAGAGAGGATCATTAAGCAGAAGCCATCCCAGTTCGACATCCGAACGTGATAAATTCCTATCAACGATTATCTTTTGGGCTAGAACTATTTAATCCCATCGTTGGTGGAGGTTCCTAATTTAACACAGCTTTTCATTCCTTCTCTGTTAAGACGTAGCCCCCAAGATGCGGAGCTACATTTCTGGTCTGCATTTCATTATTGTTTTTATCTTTTTTAAGAAATAAAACCTTCGGGCTGCATTTGACTGGACCACAGCCACGTCTTGTGATGCCTCTGATATTTGAGCCTATGGAATGAGTGCTTCTCCTGGAGCGAGGGGGTTTCTGGAGCCTTCTCCACCGGTCAGGCAGCAGCAGGGTGACAGGACGTTTTCATTCTCAGCAACTCGGTAAAAGAATGTCGGAGAAAGCGGAACACATATTTTAGCATTTAATTAAACTCGGATAAGCTGCTTCATCTGTTCCCCTGATGAGTTGGTTTCCATTCTAATGTTGCAACAGGAAGCAGTTTGACCTGTTGTAACCTGGCGAGCGCGAGTCTGCTCCTCACCTGACACACACACACACACGCTCATTCTTCTGTGTGTGTTGGTCACATGATAGAGCAGCGGTGGGTTGGAATGAAACCATTTTTGCTTCTGACTTGATCCAGGTCAGCAGGGACGTGGCGACGCAGCTCTTCCTGTCGAGGTCGAGCCTCAGTCCAGCTGCAGGGTTAAAGCCCCCCCCCCCTCCCCCCACACACACACACACACGTAATAATTGAATGATTCTTTAACAGTGGACAGTATGTGAGTGTTGTTTAGGCGATCTCCTGACACGGATGACAAACGTTAGGCCTGAAAACAAAAGGGCCTTCGAGAGGACTTTGATATTTGGTTTATTGCTAATCTGCATAGATATATGGGTCTATATATCTGATCTATATATAGCTCTATATATCTGATCTATATATAGCTCTATATAGGTCTATCTATCTGATCTATATATAGCTCTATATAGGTCTATCTATCTGATCTATATATAGCTGTATATACTGTAGGTCTATATATCTGACCTATATATAGCTCTATCTATCTGATCTATATATAGCTCTATATAGGTCTATCTATCTGATCTATATATAGCTCTATATAGGTCTATATATCTGACCTATATATAGCTCTATCTATCTGATTTATATATAGCTGTATATAGGTCTATCTATCTGATTTATATATAGCTCTATATAGGTCTATCTATCTGATCTATATATAGCTCTATATAGGTCTATATATCTGACCTATATAGCTCTATCTATCTGATCTATATATAGCTCTATATAGGTCTATCTATCTGATCTATATATAGCTCTATATAGGTCTATCTATCTGATCTATATATAGCTCTATATAGGTCTATATATCTGACCTATATATAGCTCTATCTATCTGATTTATATAAGCTCTATATAGGTCTATCTATCTGATTTATATATAGCTCTATATAGGTCTATCTATCTGATCTATATATAGCTGTATATAGGTCTATCTATCTGATCTATATATAGCTGTATATAGGTCTATCTATCTGATCTATATATAGCTGTATATAGGTATATCTATCTGATATATATAGCTCTATATAGGTCTATCTATCTGATCTATATATAGCTGTATATAGGTCTATCTATCTGATCTATATATAGCTGTATATAGGTCTATCTATCTGATCTATATATAGCTGTATATAGGTCTATCTATCTGATCTATATATAGCTGTATATAGGTCTATCTATCTGATCTATATATAGCTGTATATAGGTCTATCTATCTGATCTATATATAGCTGTATATAGGTCTATCTATCTGATCTATATATAGCTGTATATAGGTCTATCTATCTGCACAGGCAGCTGTTTCGAGGGACGATTCTTCTTCTTTACTGTTGCAGTTGGTCAGCAGTAATTAGCTTGTGCAAATGTTGCATCTGAAGTGCTCCAATGAGGACGAGGAGATTTGGAGAAAAGCCTGGCCGTGTTTGTTTTAAATCCAATTCTTCAGGTCGGCGCTGCCTTCCTGCGTCTCTATTTGCACAGCGAGCCTCAGAAGTGTCGTGCACGGCTTAATTAAAACGCCACAGAGACGCGTGTGAAGGTAGCAGCCCCCCCCACGCAGGCGCGACGCCCACACAAATATCAGCCGTCTTCTTCTGCCGGCAGCAAGCAAACTTTTGTCTGAGCTGTCAAAGCGCTAATAAGCAGCGACGCAGGAGAAAGTGTGTGGCTAATGCGTTCTAAACTACTTATTGATGGAGGTGCGACAAACCCGGAGAGGCCCAGATGCGCTTTTCCCCCCCAAACTTTATTGTCAACAACAGTACAAAAACAAGTCTGTTGAACTCCGGCGTTCTCATCCGACTCTCTTTGGTTTCACTGCTGATCAGTTTATTTGCAACGGAACAAAAGGCAGGAGACGCTTCAAAATGATGACCGATGGGTTTTACGCGAGGTGGCGTCACACACACACGCGCACACAGGATGTGACCTTCACACAAGGTCAAACCCCGACATCTACTCTGGCTTCTAAACTCCAAATTTGGATCTGATCAAATCAGATTTCCAAACCAGTTCATTAAGTCTGGTTTTCCTCTGGTGGTTCTTAGCAGACAGATGTTGAGGCCCGTTTAAGTGGTTTGCCGGTTCTGCTCAAGCTGTGTGTGTGGACACTCGCTGGTGTGTTGTACTGATCCACAACCGGACGTGACGGAACCAAACGGTCACCATTTTTAAGCGCCTGACAAACCATCAGTTTGAGAGTAACTTATCCTAATAATACAGCAGAGAATGAGCACACGAGCGCTAACCACTGACATTAGCATCCAGAACATTTTCAACACTTTATGATGCTTAAAATACAAATAAACTTCCATGCTGCAAGATCAACATCCAGGTAAGTTACACACAGAATATAAATACATCCCCCACTCACTCACACACACACACACACACTCACAC
>NC_079533.1:2219732-2452232 GCF_003711565.1 Takifugu flavidus
CATATTTAGCTCAGGCCTTTGCCGTCTACTCTTCCCGAGTGCTTCCGTTGCTCCTCTCCAGCGGACGGTGGGAACGCAGAACAGGCGTAGGCGTCCACTTCTGCCAACGCTTCGCTACCCCCAGGATGCTCTTCTAGAACAAGTGCAGCTGCTTTTCTTCTGCCCTTGTGTTGACTTTGTTGTGAAACGTGGGAGCTGTTGACGTCCCGAGCATTCATGTAAAAGTTCCTTGACACGTGGAAGAGATGAAAGACGGCTCAACAGGAGATAAAAGAAGGCGAATCCTCAAAGTCACTATGGGATGACCGGGTGGGGAACTAAATGTTTCCCAAAGATCCTTAGATTTAACATATTGAGAAAATGGCTTTGATGTCAAACACTCTTGGATTTTATCGGGGGGGGGGAAAAATAAATCAGAAACAACGAAAAGCAACTTGGGGAAAGTTGGGAAAATATGCAGGGTGTTGCTGACCCGTAAGCTGCCCCCCTGGGGCCTATATTGTGCTGTGTGCGTTCAGCTGTGACAGGCCAGATTTAAGCACGTTCATGAAGACAAAGCAATGCACGTCCACTTCCTGAAAATAATGCCGCTCTGCAGTGAAAAACATCATAGCAGGCTGGTTTTACTGACCAGCCAACCAGCACTGACTTATACTTCCCTTTTCCCTCTCGGCTTATAACATTTTATAACAGATTTTTGAATTTTCTGGTGCATTTTTGCCCCTATGGAGGAGAGGATGACAGACTGCGCTGTCTTCTACTCCGTCTTTTCTTTCATTTCTTCCGTCGGGTGTCTGTTCATTTCATGTTCCTCCACTTTTCCATTGATCCTTTCTTCCTCCAATCCTCTCATCTCATTTCAGAACAACTCCATTAAGGCTTTTAAAAAAAAAAAATATCGACGCTTAATTTTATAGAAAAAAAAGCTTGATTGACTTGGACTCATCACAAGATTTAAATTTCAATTAAGTTTTCAATTAAATTTTAAGTTTTTTAATTCAGGTGCGTCCCTCGCAGACATAAAGCAACATGCTGAGGGTATCAGAGGAGGGGTTCACTCGCTAATAAATCAGAATTAATTTCTGCTTCGACGGCAGGACGTGAAAAAAAATAAAGCTGGAGAGGATTTAAAAGCTGGTTAAATCATGTCAGGAGCAGCCAAAGAAACTAAAGTGATAAAAGTGATAAAAGTGCTCCCAAAAAGACCACAGGCTGCTTCCAGGTTACCTAGGTAACCTGTCTGATGCCTGATGACGCAGTGCAGGTGAAGGCGTCAAGTTTAACGCGGAGACATCCGGAGGTGAAAAGGCTGAATGTGCTGGTCTCCGTGTGACCTTCGGGGCTTTTCTCCCCCCTCTCTCCTGGGTGGACGGGCCAACGAGGATCCCCGAGGTTCCGTCTCTCTGCGGCTTCACGCGCAGCTCTGCAACAACTCCGCCGCACCCTCATAAATCTTTTACCTCTTTTAGTTCATTGCGTGTTTTGTTGCCGTTTGGCAGCGGAATCATCTATTTCCTGTTGACAGCAGCGTCCCTGCGTTGCATACTAACGGCGCCGCCACGTTGCTGGGGCGGACACAAGTTCTTTCACACACTTGGCGAAAGGCTGAGGTCTCTCTGGAAGCAGGGGCGTCTTGGGCAGCGCCGCCTCACTCAGGCGTGCTTGCAGGCTGGCCCACTCTTCTGTTTTTATGAAACGCGATTCTGTTACCGTGGAAACGTGTTTTGACAGTCATGTGATTCATGCTGCAGGACTTTTGCCCACTAGAGGAAGTGTGTGAGTGGACCGGAGCCTGAACGCAGCCTGAGCAATCACCAGTCCTGGACTGGTTCCCTCAACGTCTTGGCCAATGACCAAGGGATGGAGTGCTTCTAGCTGAGCGTGCGCGGGATCAGAACAATATCCGTAAGATCTTCGGCGTCTCCAACTTCAGCTGCTTTTCTTTTTTTTTTTTGTGGTGCCTCTTTTTCACAGGATAAAAAGCAACAACACATTTTTCTCCTCCAGTGTGAAAAGCTCTAAAATAAAATGTCTTTTTTTAAAGGGGTCCTGTTCAGACAGCCGTTATTGACTCGTGAATAAAGTTTGTTTGTGTTGGTCAATACACCTGAATACATCTGATATATTTCATGTTCAGGGAAATGGGCCCTTTTGCTATCTGTCTTATCCACGTTATATCGATTATAAAAAAAGAAGGTCTATTTCTTTGTGTAACGTGGAGATCTTGAAATTGTTTGACGGTGGAAGGTTGTGAATTTTAGAATACAATAAAAACAATCTTTATCCGTCCCAAAAATTAAAATAACATCAATTAGCGCTGAAGAAATAAAGAACTCTGACATTGGGTATTAAAAATTCGTTCAGGGACACAATAACCGTTTAACCGTGAATGAAGAACAAAGCATGAAGCCAAACCTTCAAATTCCTCTTTGACACTCTTGAGTTTTTTGCTTTTACATGAATTGAATGCAGGAATGTTTCCTAAATATTGAGGAAGAAAGTGTCCTGAAATGCCGCTGCCGCTGGGTTAAATGTAGCTATATTGGGAGAGTCCGTGGTGTCCTTTAGCCTCGCCCCCAGCTGTTCAGAGGACCGTGCATCCGTGATGTCCTCTGGGAAGGTGGACACCATTCCGGTGCCATCCATTATGTTTTTTTTTTCTGCCTGAGTGTTCCAGACAGCATTGAAGAGAAGAGAAAAGAAAAAGGCTGAGGCGCTTGTTTTGTGTGTCCCTGCTGAAGTATCGGAGATTGACCACCGCTCGGCTCCTTGTTGCTGCATTTCCAGCTGATTGATCGAACTTTCCAGCGTGGGTAATTCCCACCCACCGCGTGTTTACACTCCCGTGGCTCCCTGTCAGCGGCTGTCAGCCGGCATCCGTCCAGCACCATGACGCGCGCTTTATGGCGCTCATCACACGCTCCTGCATGAAGCAGGTGAGGAGAACTCCATCCCCACGCTGCGCTAGGCTAAGCCAAACCCACACTTTGAGCTCCTCCTGATTGCCAGGTTTATTCCGGGGGACTAAAGAGGTTTTAAAAAAATCCAAATGAGGACATCTAGAGAATAAACTGAGTCATTCCTGTCTCATAGCATTTTCTGCGGTTCCTCTCTGAGAACGCCGACATCCTGTATCTCTCCAAACAGATGGCGGGACTCTTGGAAGTTGTTTTCACAGCAGCTCTTTTAGCTCTACAACTTGGTGGGTATACAGGGAAATCATATTTCCATTAGTATTCAAAGGAATCCAAGAGCCTTTTGTTCAAATAATTTCAGTAATTTAAGCTGTGGTCCTGGGACGATACCGAAACCTTCACTCTACTGGAGAGCAGGAGCAGCTCTGGGCTTTTCTACCTTCCAATAAAACTTATTGAATTAAATACACATGATTATACTCTTTCATTTATCGTAAGCCAATGATATGATAAAATAACAATTCCAGAGAACGTAACAAGCCCGATGACTAATGGTCTAGGAAGAGTTATGTTTAACTCTTTGGCATATTTCTGTTTGCAGGCCTGCTGTTAAATTTCAACCCGTTTTAACCAGTTTTGAAACAGTTTTTATTAAAACCGTTTTCATCCTTGAACTTATCCTGTGTCGCACTGTGGATTTTTAAAGCGGGACCCCAAACCGCTGAAGCGGCATTTTTCCAGTGACAGCTGTTCATGTACATGTGCACGTAACAACGAACGGAAACACACACACACACACACACACACCTTTACCTTCACGGCCTGATGACCAAAACTGTGACACAGGAAACAAAGGAAAATAACCCAAAAATGAGAAA
Organism: Takifugu flavidus; assembly: GCF_003711565.1. Lineage (NCBI taxonomy): Eukaryota > Metazoa > Chordata > Actinopteri > Tetraodontiformes > Tetraodontidae > Takifugu > Takifugu flavidus. The sequence goes on from NC_079533.1 coordinate 2,223,526, forward strand.
CTTTCTATCAAAGTTAATGTGTTTTTCTCTGCACGCTGCCTCCACACAATTAGTCAAAAAGAGCCCTAAATGTCAAATAATTTGGATTAATGTGATGCAAACGAAAGCGAGCGGCTTCCTCTCTGGTCATTTATTTATAAATATTCAACCTCCTGCAACAAGAGAGCGTTAGAACCACCACTGGGGAAACACAAATGTGAGACTGTGGGTTATTTACTTTTTGGATTATTTGCCGCTTATTCGTTTTTATAAATATCGGATCTCGTTGTTATTCTGTGCTGCTGACATCCGCCTCCCGCCGCCACTCGGGGACGAATAAAATCTTTTGAATTGAGTTCAATTCAATTCAATTAAGATGCTGTGACTAAAGTGCTGCTCGTTGCTGCTGTTTGGTCAGGTGTCCGTCATTCCAACCAGATTTCCTGTCACTGGCTGGGAGCTCATCTATACTTAAGAAACGATCCTCCTCCTTCAATGGACAGAACCAAGAACCGGCAGTTAGGGATCTGTCAGGGAGGCTGATTGTTAGACTCAGACTCAGATGTGTTTGACCTTTCAGACTCCCCAATCAGAGCAATAAGAGAGCATCATTAAGATTTCAAGGTCAGAGCAGACGGACCGCAATCAAGTAATGATAGGGAGGTCACATTCTGGAGACAGAGCTTTAATGTTACTCCTTGTGCTGAGATCCTTTTTCCCTGTTCCAGGAGATTCCATTGCCCCCCCCTCCCTTTCCCCACTGTTCTGACTGCTTATGAGCTTCAGCCTTGTGTTCAGTGGAAAAAGCTACCAATGAAAATCCAAGTTCTCCACAGTTGGTTTCTGATTGGAAGGCCCTCCTCCGGTCATGGAGGCGACCTGTGATCAGGATTTACCCCCCTGTCCCCTGCTGACATGCTCACACCAAGAGCTACACCGCTTTTGCTGCCACATCAGCTCCTGCACATGCAAACCTGCGCGGGCTCAGACGGCCTCGGTAAACTCAGGCTGTGCAGGAATCATATCTGATGAGACAGACGCTCAGACAGGCAGCCGGCGCGCTGCAGCCTGTTTCCTCGTGACCTTTTTCAGGGAATTTGTAAAGTCACAGGCTTCCATCAGGGGAATCAGCTCGAAAGGGCTTTAGTGGAGTGCTTGACAATCCCTCCCTGCTTCCCCGGCAGATGGAGAAGCCTGCTCGTTAATATCATTTCAGTCGCTGTTGTCTTAGACGGAGCAGCGCTTTATTGGATAAGAACGAAGGCCTACAAGATTCCATTCAGCACGGGAAAAGTCATACTTCCTACCTTTGTGATTTCAGAGCGTTTGATTTCTAAAGTGGGGTTGTAGCGGCGTGCAGCTGCGGCAGGAACACGGTGGATTATTCATCAGGGCATCGCTGCAGCAGACCAGCAAAGTTCCAGGAAATTGTCAGATGCGGAATCTCATCACATTTACGGCCAGGTGCTGAGTGGCGCCACAGCTTCTGTAGCAATTCCAATATTCACAATGAGCTAACTAGCTTGAAGAGAACCCTGATTCCATTGCAGCTATTTGCGAGAATCCGATTTAATTGAAGCTCGGCGGAGTGTGGAGGCATTTTTGAAAGTATTCTAGCTGTAACAGTGCAGTTCTCTGATAATTAAAGATTCAGTTATTCACAATAAATCTCATGTATGTGCAGCGTGAAAACTTTATGTAGTTAAATTGTAATTAAGTTAGCGCTGGAGATCGTTTCTTGATCATTTTCAAGAGCCTCCTGGGTTGCAAAAAAACAGCAACAGGATTCAGCTTTTCCTTATTTAGCAGGGATATATTTTATATAATGTTCCAATGTGCTGGGTTTGCTCAGAAAATCTCAGGCCCTGTGTTTTTTGATTGTTCTTCTCATTTACTGTGGATTTCCTGCCACCGATCCAAGAGATATCGATCAACTGCTGCAAGTCGGTAAATAAAAACATTTGTCTTCATTAAAGAGCTACAAATCCTCACTGGTCGGCTCAAATGAGCAGATTCAATCGTACTCAGGCATTAATCTTTAACCCCCAAGTGCAAATGTAGACACATATGCTACATGTGAACCAGCAAAAGGTCTGTGAGCATCACGACTATTCCCATTCCTTATAACCTTTGCATTCCTTTAATTAATATTAATGTGAATATAAACACACTGACCACCCTGATAATGTCGAAGGAAGACTCAGAAATGAGTGGATGTGGCTTTATTTTTGCCTATTTTCTACATCTAATGGTATCCTGAGGTGGATGAAAGCAGAACAACAGTGTGAATGTGCAAATATTGGTTGGATTTTTATATGAGTAATATAATTTCATTTGTCAGCTGACTGTAGATCAAGTTTCTATGAATTATATATGAGTGCAGATGACTGGAAGACTTTAGAGTCTCTGTAATACTGAAGCAGAGTGTAGTCACTGATCCATCTGAAGATCAGACTTTAGATCCAAACAAGAGGAGAAAGCACATTGAAAAACAGAAGATTGTTTGCTTTTATGTCCAACATCAGCTTCTCCTCATCCATCCTATTCTCCGAGGAATGTCTGATAGAAATATAAATGTCCAAATGAGCAAGTGGATATTTGTATTTCTATATATTGCACCAAAGACAACACATCAATCATCCTGACACACACGTGAATCCCACCAATGAGTGTTAATCGTCACTAAAAACAGGACACAAAAACAACTTTATCATCTTTTCCCCCTGACAAGAGAGAAGATGATGTAGATGGAATTGAAATCATATTTATTATTGTGTTGTGCTGCTTTCAAAACAATGATTCAACTCTTTTTTATTGTCGGGAGGGTTCAGCAGCTCGTTTCCCCCAAATAATGTGGACTTTTTACCCACCTGTCTGTCTGTCTGTCTGTCTGTCTGTCTGCCTGCCTTTCTTTCTGTTGCCTGTCCTTCTTTCTTTCTCTCTGCCTGCCTGCCTCCCTGCCTGTCTGTCTGCTTGTCTCCCTCCTTCCCTCCCTGTCTGCCTGTCTACCTGCCTCCCTGCCAGTCTGCCTGCCTGTCTGTCTGCCTGCCTGCCTGCCTGCCTGCCCGTCTGCCCGTCTACCTGCCTGCCTGCCTGCCTGTCTGTCTGCCTGCCTGCCTGCCTGCCCGTCTGCCCGTCTACCTGCCTGCCTGTCTGTCTGCCTGCCTGTCTGTCTGCCTGCCTGTCTGTCTGCCTGTCTGTCTGCCTGCCTGCCTGTCTACCTGCCTGTGTTCCCTCACCCTTCCCTTATCTTTCCCGTGTTTTTCAGGCATTGACATCTCCCGTGTGTTTAATTAAATATTCAGCGTCTTGTTTCTTTGAGAGATCTTTCTTTGTTTACAAGGTTTGATATCCGAGTTTAATGATCCAATGTGCATGTTTGTTACAGGCTCACAGCACCTAAATCAGATCTTTGAAGACACCCAGGAAACACACGACTCACTGTCCCAGCTTTTAAATATCGGAGCAGAAAATGATCAAGTTTAAGATTTGATTCTTCGTTGTTTGTTTAATGACATTTAATTTAAAAAAAATCTCGTTTAAGATATTTAGGACTGATCTGGTCATTAAAACAATGGGAGACTATTCGACCTTTTTACACAACCTTTGGCTAAAATCAGTGTGTGCAGTTGTGCGACTGTAAAATGTGGCTGTTGGCAGTCACACATGACCTCTGCACTCATCCAGTGTTCCATCCATCCATCCATCCATTCTCTGCCGCTTATCCGGGGTCGGGTCGCGGGGGCAGCAGCCTAAGGAGAGAAGCCCAGACTTCCCTCTCCCCAGCCACCTCCTCCAGCTCATCCGGAGGGATCCCCAGGCGTTCCCAGGCCAGTCGAGAGACATAGTCTCTCCAACGTGTCCTGGGTCTCCCCGGGGTCTCTTACCGGAGGGACATGCCCTGAACACCTCACCAGGGAGGCGTCCAGGGGGCATCCTGACTAGATGCCCGAGCCACCCCATCTGGCTCCTCTCAACGCGGAGGAGCAGCGACTCTACTCCGAGCTCCTCCCGGATGGCAGAGCTTCTCACCCTATCTCTAAGGGAGAGCCCAGCCACCCTACGGAGGAAGCTCATTTCGGCCGCTTGTACCCGTGATCTTGTTCTTTCGGTCATTACCCAAAGCTCATGACCATAGGTGAGGGTAGGAACGAAGATCGACCGGTAAATCGAGAGCTTCGCCTTTCGGCTCAGCTCTCTCTTCACCACAACGGACCGGTGCAGAGTCCGCATTACTGTGGACGCCGCACCGATCCGCCTGTCGATCTCCCGCTCCATTCTTCCCTCACTCGTGAACAAGACCCCGAGGTACTTGAACTCCTCCACTTGGGGCAGGATCTCCTCCTTTACCCGGAGAAGGCACTCCACCTTTTTCCGGTCGAGAACCATGGCCTCGGATTTGGAGGTGCTGATTCTCATCCCAGCCGCTTCACAGGCGGCGGCGAACCGATCCAGTGATAGTTGGAGGTCACGGGCCGATGAAGCCAACAGGACCACATCATCCGCAAAAAGCAGAGACGCGATCCTGAGGTCACCAAACCGGATCCCCTCAACACCATGACTGCACCTAGAAATTCTGTCCATAAAAATTATGAACAGAATCGGTGACAAAGGGCAGCCCTGGCGGAGGCCAACCCTCACCGGAAACGAGTTCGACTTACTGCCCCGTACTGCCAGCAATTCGGACCAAACTCTGACACCGATCGTACAGGGAGCGGACAGCCCGTATCTTGAATCAGCGGGCCCGACACCCCATACTCTCGGAGGACCCCCCACAGGACCCCCCGAGGGACACGGTCGAATGCTTTCTCCAAGTCCACAAAACACATGTGGACTGGTTGGGCAAACTCCCATGCACCCTCGAAGACCCTGCTGAGGGTGTAGAGCTGGTCCACTGTTCCACGCCCAGGACGAAAACCACATTGCTCCTCCTGAATCCGAGGTTCGACTATCCGGCGGACCCTCCTCTCCAGTACCCCTGAATAGACCTTGCCAGGGAGGCTGAGGAGTGTGATCCCCCTATAGTTGGAACACACCCTCCGGTCCCCCTTCTTAAAAAGAGGGACTACCACCCCGGTCTGCCAATCCAGCGGCACTGCCCCCGATGTCCACGCGATGTTGCAGAGTCGAGTCAACCACGACAGCCCTACAACATCCAGAGCCTTAAGGGACTCTGGGCGGATCTCATCCACCCCCGGGGCCTTGCCACCGAGGAGTTTTTTAACTACCTCGGCAACTTCAGCCCCGGAGATACGAGAGCCCATCTCCAGGTCCCCGGGCCCTACTTCCTCACTGGAAGGCATGTTGGTGGGATTGAGGAGGTCCTCGAAGTATTCCTTCCACCGATCCACAACATCCCGAGTTGAGGTCAGCAGCACACCATCACCACTATACACAGTGTTGACAGTGCACTGCTTCCCCCTCCTCAGACGCCGGATGGTGGTCCAGAACCTTTTCGAGGCCGTCCGAAAGTCGTTCTCCATGGCCTCACCGAACTCTTCCCATGCCCGAGTCTTTGCCTCGGCAACCGCCGTAGCTGCACTCCGCTTGGCACGCCGGTACCCATCTGCTGCCTCAGGAGTCCCACAGGCCAGTAAGGCCCGATACGACTCCTTCTTCAGCTTGACGGCATCCCTCACCGCTGGTGTCCACCAGCGGGTTCGGGTATTGCCGCCACGACAGGCACCAACCACCTTGCGGCCACAGCACCGGTCAGCTGCCTCAACAATGGAGGCACGGAACATGGTCCACTCGGACTCAATGTCCCCCGCCTCCCCCGGGACATGGTCAAAGCTCTCCCGGAGGCGTGAGTTGAAGCTCCTTCTGACAGGGGACTCTGCCAGGCGTTCCCAGCAGACCCTCACAACACGTTTGGGCCTGCCAGGTCTGTCCGGCATCCTTCCCCACCATCGGAGCCAACTCACCACCAGGTGGTGATCAGTTGACAGCTCCGCCCCTCTCTTCACCCGAGTGTCCAGAACATGCGGCCGCAAATCCGATGACACAACCACAAAGTCGATCATCGATCTGCGGCCTAAGGCGTCCTGGTGCCAAGTGCACATGTGGACGCCTTTATGTCTGAACAAGGTGTTCGTTATGGACAATCTGAGACGAGCACAGAAGTCCAATAACAAAACACCACTCGGGTTCAGATCAGGGGGGCCGTTCTTCCCAATCACACCTCTCCAGGTCACACTGTCATTGCCAACGTGAGCATTGAAGTCACCCAGGAGGACGAGGGAGCCCCCAGAAGGGGCACTCTCCAGCACTCCCTCTAAGGACTCCAAAAAGGGTGGATACGCTGAACTGCTGTTTGGACCATAGGCACAAACAACAGTCAGGATCCGTCCCCCCACCCGAAGGCGAAGGGAGGCTACCCTCTCATCCACCGGGGTAAACTCCAATACACAGGCATTGAGCCGGGGAGCAACCAGAATTGCCACCCCTGCTCGTCGCCTCTCACCATCGGCAACTCCAGAGTGGTAGAGAGTCCAACCCCTCTCAAGAAGACTGGTTCCAGAGCCCTTGCCGTGCGTCGAGGTGAGGCCAACTATATCTAGTCGGAACTTCTCAACCTCGCGCACCAACTCAGGCTCCTTTCCCACCAGAGAGGTGACATTCCATGTCCCTAGAGCCAGTTTGTGCAGCCGGGAATCAGACCGCCAAGGTCCCTGCCTCCGGCTGCTACCCAAAACACAATGCACCCGACCCCCTTGGCCCCTCCTGCAGGTGGTGAGCCCACGGGAAGGGGGTCCCATGTTGCCTCTTCGGGCTGCGCCCGGCCGGACTCCATGGGCAGAGGTCCGGCCACCAGGCGCTCGCCAACGTGCCCCACCCCCAGGCCTGGCTCCAGGAGGGGGCCCCGGTGACCCGCATCCGGGCGAGGGAAACTTGGCACCAATGTTGTTCCACATCATTAGGGGGTCCTGGGCTACGCTTTGTCTGGTCCCTCACCTAGGACCTGTTTGCCATGGGTGGCCCTACCAGGGGCATATAGCCCCAGACAACGGAGCTCCTGGGATCATTGGGACACGCAAACCCCTCCACCACGATAAGGTGGCAGCCCAGGGAGGGGACGGGACAGGACGGGTCTGGACGGATTAAATATTGTTTGAATGTTTCTAGAGTGACACAAATCCAACTTTGATAAAAGAATAAAATGTGTGTACCGGCGCATTAAAGTAAATGGCAGGACATAAAACCAACTCCATTATAACCCCCCCCCCCACACACACACACACGCACACACGCGCTCACTTTCATTTTCAAATAGGCACTAATTGGTGGCCGTGTCCATGAAAGAGCTCCAGGGTTTCTGTGGTCCATGTTGAACCTTAAATAACAGATTGTCTCTGTTGGGGGTGAATTCAGATGCGTGGATGATTTTAACTCTCATATTATGTTGGAAATAAAATGACATTGATGATGTTCTGGGTCATTTTGACCCGTAAATGCCCCAAAAGAGCCAAAAAAAACAGGTTAAACCAAGAACGACTTTATTTTAGATGATAGAGAAAGTTAGAAAAGTTATATTCTATATAATATTTAATTTCAAAACTATATTCAACTCAAACAATATTCTCAGCTGCATACTTGATGCATCCTAAAAACGAGCAAGTCTCCTCTTTAACGTCTTAAATTGGTAGAAACGTTGGCATGACTCTGGCGTGCACAACTGATTTGGCCGCTTATTTACTTGCGAGCGTGGAAGTGAATTGTGTGCATCCGCTGAAGGGGAAAGTCGTCCAGGCTGGACTCCAGCCTCTTGCCTGGTGACCCCTGGGACTCTCATCACCATCTGCAACTTCAGCCCCAAAAAGGCCAACAGTTGGAAGCTAAATGAGCAGAAATGGCCTGAATCTAGATGCCACATTCCTCTCATCCTTTTAGGGTGACAAATCCCGTTGCATTTCCAGGATTTTAGTGAATTCCTCTGCATGACTGCAGCATTCCACATATATGATTCTCTGTCTGTAGAATCCTCATCTTGCTTTATTCTGATCTTTTGACTGGAGTGAGAATTGATCATTTTGGTAACTGGAGAATCTTTTGTTCTTTTAGTCATTTTTAACGAGTTACATTGGAGCATCTAAGAGATTTCCACCAGTATTAATATTCAGGAGGCACAGTGTTGTTTTGGTCAACGTTGCTCTACAGGCGAGCTCTGGTTTGAGCTGGAAAATGCTGTCCAGCTGTGTGGCCGGCAGCATCCGCTGGGTTTACGGGAAAAACATCCCGCTGGTGCTGCTGGAGACCAGAATGGTGAAAGTATTGAAGTCCAGCCTTGACACGCCACAAGAAGGAGGCTGAAGAGGCCTTAAAAGAGAATAGCTGCTTTCTAATGTTACACATCTTAAGGAGTTCTGTGTGAATCACAGCATCATTTAACAGCTTAAGAAGAATGTATGGCAATCAGAAACGCAGCAGCGTGCCACCCAAGAAGTTACATGACTGCAGTAGTGGAAAGTAGCTTCTAATCCTTCATCAAACCACGTTATTAAGCTCACTTTAGCCTCAAATTCTAGTAGAGGCCGTTTGGAGAGCAAGGACCAAAATCAGAGGGAGCCTTTTCTCTCCTGTCAGAGCTTTTAGAGAAGATGGATCCATTCTTACTACATGAGGTGGCTGCCAAGTGGGCAACAATATAAAATAAGAGTCCAGTCTGTTTAATTCTTTAAAAAGGTTCGTGCACTCTGGCGTTCTGTCAACAGTGTGGACGTTTCTCAACTCCTCAGTTGTGTCCTTTTTGCCGGCAGATGAGACGTGTGGGATTGTGCTATAGTTCTGCGGTTTCATTTGAGGTTGTTTTTTTTTGTCCTTTTAAATGCAGACAAAGTGAAAACCACAGAAATGCCACATTGTCACTTTTTAGACATTCATATAAAAATAGACACTCATTAAATTCGCTCACCGGCCATTTTATTAGGAACGCAAGTTAACACATGTAGCTAATCAGCCAATCACATGGGCACAACTGACTGCGCTTAGGCTTGTAGATGTGGTCCAGACAACTTGGTGGAGTTCAACCCAGCATCAGAATGAGGAAAGAAGGGGATTTAGGTGACATTGAACGTTGCCTGTTGTTGCTGCCAGACGGGCTTCGGTACCAGTCGAGCATCGTTTAAACTGCAGCCCACCTGAGTATTGTTGCTGACCATGTCCATCCCTTTAGGACCACAGTGGACCATCTTCTGATGGCTGCCATCCATCATGCAAAGCTCAGGTCATCTCAGACCTGGAACACACCTCATTATACAGTAAATACACACTCCAGCTTTAATTCTAGCACGCGCGCGTCTCTTTCAACGCTGTGCTTTTCTGTTTCGCCTGACTCAGCTTGGGTCTGTTCGCCAGTGTTACAAAGAACAGAAGTTCACGGTCAACATCGTGTCCAGTTGATCTGCTCCGAGTTGAAGATGCTGAACCAGATGTTAATGTTAGTCCTCCTTCCCTATAACTCCAGGTCAGCTGGACTCCTTTGTGGCTTTTTAACCATCTTGTTTAACCATCTTGCTACATTGCCTTGAATATGCATCTTTATATGATGCTGTGGATGATTTCAAAGTCGACTATAAATCTGATCTTTCAGATTTTTTACGTTACCAGTCCTTTAGAAACCATTCACACAAATGTTTTTTTTTGGAAACACATTTTACAAAATGCGAGTGCTTTTATTTTGTGGGTGTTTTTGATACAAGATTCATACAACACGTTGAAGAAATGAAAAAAAAGAGACCCATTTTGGGCATTTTTGGCCCATCTTGAAGAAAAGCCTTTTTTAGGGATAAATATTGATGTGTGCATGAGTTTGATTCAGCAGTGCCCCCATCAGCTGCTTGTTGAGTTTCCTCTCAGCTGAACGCGGAGCATCGCATGTCGTATTCGACAGAGCAAAAGATGCATTCCTTTCTTTGTCATGGCTTGATTGAGTTGTGAAACAACACCCACAAGCCTACATAACTATAATTTGATATTGTTAGCGATAGCATTCCAAAGACTTTCATCTGTTGATACGATCGGCTGCGAAGAGTCGCGCAGTCGCTCTTCCTCATTGTGTTCCTGAGATGAGCAGAGAGAATAAGTGAGACACGGTAAAAGACAGACCAGCACCTCGCTGTCACTGAAGCAAACAGATAAACTGAGGAGATCTGAGGGTGCAGCTCCAGTCACGCATCCAGCAACACCGGGAACATTGATAATTATTCACCAATTTCATTATTCATCTGTATTCTTTACTCTCTTGTGGTGAGAGCCAATGCCCTGGACCCATCAGACGGAGAATCGGTATGCAAGCAGCCGACACCTGGCCACTGTAGCCGCTCTCTAAATTATTCCCCACCCCACAAACACACTCAAATCCACCCACATCAACAGGCGAGCTGAGGTCATGGATGTCTGTGCGCTCTCCTGGTGCCTGTCACACCAAAGAAAAATGAACGGTGTTCAGTGGAAGCAGAGAGCCGCTTGCTGCATCCTGCCGATAGCGTTTCCTTACCAGGGTTACCTGCTGGCTTCCCGCGGACACTTTGAAGATACCGTATGAGCGGTTGGAGAGCCGGCGGTCTAATTTGTACGCATATTTAAAGCTTAATAATTGAATGTAGATGATGAGGGGAATCGTGTTTCTAGCTGAGTCAGAGTTCGGTGTGTTCTCGGAGAACAATGCTCATGTGCTCAGGTCTGCTCGAGCCTTGAATGCACGTCATTTCCACTGTTTTCTGGCTGTGAAAGAAAGCAAAGGTGTTTGTGAAGGCTAACAAAGCGAATGCGCGGCACCAAAAGCGAGAAGGAACATCACACTTTCCAGTGTGTGACTTTTGATGGTTTTTGTAATCATTGTTTTTTTTTCCCATCCATTTTCAGCCATTGTTTTACTCTTCTGGGACAGAAAACACACACCGAGCTGATACACTTGTTAATCGGCTTATTTGTGCACAGTTTACCATCGTGTCGGGAAAATATGAAAACATGCACGGAACAAGATATGTTCTAACACCCTGATGAATCCCTTTATTCATAATTCATGCACATTTCCCTGTTCCCGGTACTGTTTCCTGTAGTAAACCGTGGCTCCGGTGTCAATCATTGGCTACCGTCACAGACACGAGCCGGATGTCCGAATAGACGTTTTTGAGTGCAGACTGGTCAAAAGGCTGCAACAATGAATACCAACAGGTGGAAAGTATTCCAGGTGTGTGTCGTCCTTCAGCGGGAGTCTGGCTCTGTGTGAAAGGACTGATGAATGGCAACAAATGGTTCCCTTTTGACTGACTGGAAAATTACAAGCTGTGCCCTGACAAAGATGCCATGGAGAGTTTTAAAGAACAAAGGGTCGGTCAACGCGTGAGCTCGTAGCCGCGCTCTGTCCTATATAATCTTTATATGCTGTGAAAAAGCTAGAGAAGTCCTCATCACGTATGATATCCAACAAAACCAATCAGAAAATGCCACACAGCTTTGATGAACGACAGAGATAGATGTTAGAACATGCCTCAGTGGACTCATTTGTTCTCCAAAGTCATTTGTATAACTCACTCTCCATGAAATGCAGAATCATAATGGCCTAAAGGTCAGAGGCAGAAGTCCTGGTGGAGGTGCCATTTGTTTCTTAATACATACAGAACCTGTAGCATTATTGATCCAGTGCACTGCATGACTTTGGAAAGTAATTACTGGGTTATATATGATGAGATTTCCTTCCTCAAGGGACAACTTTATTACCACAATATAACATCCTCTCCCCAACCCTGAAGTAATACGAGCTAGTCGATACAATGTGTGTGTTTGCATAGAAAAGGGGACGGACTATATCAGTGACAGGAGCCATTTATTTATCACAGCAATGGAGGTGAAAAAAAGGGGAAATCATTCTTTTCACAACCCAAACATCACATTGTTTCACATGATTCAAGGGCAATCTGCTGCTCGCTCTGGTTTGTTTGCGTCTCGCAGGGGAGCCGGGCTATTTATTCCTATAAGAAAAATAAAGCTTCTGCTTTCATACGGCTGCTGTCAGGGAGAGGAGAAAAGAGCTGCTTGCTAGCTACTTAGAGCACCATTCCAGATAGAAGAGGGGGGAAAAAGATGTGGAAAGAACAGATGAGATGGAAGAGATGGATTTGGAAAAGGGGAAAAGGGAGAGAGTGAGGCAAAGTTATGATTGCCGTGCTCCATGCTGTATCACGTAGCTGCTCTTCCCAGCAGCCTGAAGGGTCCAGAGCTCAGAATTAGGCTGCCAACCAGAAGGTGGATATCAGCATTCGTTTGAGCTTTCCTGCCTCCTTCCCCCAAAGCAGACTTCACACACGCTGCCTTCAACTCAGTTGGGGTGTGCTGCTCTTTGAAGTGAGGGCAGTCGGATGTTTTTACGATAAATTTGAATCCCGTTTTGCTTTTTAATGGCGGCGGTGTTAATCGTCAGCGTGGTAACCTGTGACTCGGGGGTGTCTCCCATCATCGTGTCCGACCTTTCACAGACTCGAGCTACTGCTAAAACAATACTCCCATCCACAAATTCCTTCAAGTCCTTTCTGCAATCTCAACCGTGCAATTCAGTTGAACTCAGCTTTATTCGTGCAGCGTCTCATTCGATCCAGAATTTCTCAAGGAACTTTGAAGAAGGCCAGAGCCAGCAAGCAACAGTGGCCAGGGGAAAGGTCCTTTTAGACAGGAGGAAACCTTGAGCAGCGCCACCTTCAAATATCTCTTTCATCCAGTTAATTTTACATCAGGGAAGCAGCCGCAGTGTGACAGGCATGTAAATAAGTTGTATAGTGCCACAGTATTGTTTGTTCTTTCAAAGACACCAAGGCGAATGTTCTGGAGAGTCAAAGCCCAGATCTTAATCCAATTTGTGTCCGGACCTGAAAAGCGCCGTTCCCGCCTGATCCTTGTGCAACCTGGCAGAAGCTGAGCTCTTGAAGAAGGAACCCTGGAGAAAAATGACAGATGTGACCACATGTGGCAGCCTGGCCGAGACCTGTTACCACAGGATGCAGCCAAAGGTGCATCTGCGAATGACTGACCTCAGAGAGTGTGTGTTTTTAATGAACTGACCTTAGTTTGTAAAAAATATTTGCGCGCAAAACTGCGAGTCTGTAAAAACTAATAAAGATGCCAGAAGTAATAAGTTGTGAGGTTAATAAACAGTTTGACTGTTTAGTCTCCTCCTCAGCACGCGGAGCTGAGAGCAGCGTGGATGAATAGTGCAGAGTGAAGATGAAAAATTCCCCCTCCCACCGCCGTAAGGAGGAATTAAACAGTTTTATTGCTTGAGGGATAAAAGAGCTCCTCAAGTCTCTTGGTGAAACAGGGCGGAGAGAGCAGCCTGGCGATGGTGCCGTGTGGAGCCCCATGGCTGATCCACAGCCCTTTGCTCAGGATCCTCTTCGCTGTCTCCCATTTGCTGCTGGAACACTTGGAATTTATTGGATCCAAAAGTGGTTGCGTGAAACTAACTGGATGAAGAAGATACGGTTACTTTGAAGGAGTTACTTTGATTCTCTTATGGCAGCATCAACCTTATTTGCTGCTTCCTCTCCCAATCTTACGCGGCAGAAGTTCTTTTGCGGGTAGCGAACAGACAGCATATTGTCCTCTTATGGGACCTTCTGTCATCACAGGTGGAGGCTGACCACATTATTTTAGCATCCGTGGACACTCCCAGTCTGGCCAGCTCCCTTCAGCCTGGCTAATGCCCCCCCTGCGGAATGCGTAGGTTAGGGGAGGCGTTTGCAGGGATTACGTCATCTGTGGGCCCTCTCCGACCGCCGCAGAGTCGCTTCGTATACATCCCAAAAATCGTGGCTGGGCAGGGAGGGGCCACAGCCCCTACAAAGACCAGGGGACCCGTGATTGGTTTAAAGTACTGCATGATTTCTGGTTGTCGTTGACTGTTTGAAAATTCGTTTTGGCCAAGGTGAGCTAAAATCACTATCAATTGAAGGTACACCAAGCATCTGGTCATATAGCCTCAAAGAGAACTTCAAGATCTCTTCTATTTATATACTGACTTATAGTTCCTTTTCTGACCATTCTCTTTAGGAGCGAGGACTTGTTTGACTTTCTCGTTAAATCGAAAGTGACTGGCTTTAAATGTAAGGAATGAATGTTCTCTCTCCCCTTGTTCGGATCTAAATCTGGGAAGTTGCATAGCGAACCGGGCCAACCACTGACACATAACTGACGCCCAAGAATGCGTTAACGCTGCCGATAGGCTAGGCACAAGCATAATGAGCTTTTTACTGGTGCAATTCCGCACAGCTCTCGACAGGCCTGCTCTAAGAAGATGTCTTGTTCCAGGTTTTTTTTTCTTTTTTAATACAAAACTCTTTTGCTTCTGTCAGTCAGATCTTGAGATGAGGAAGTACTCCAGGGTTTGGGAAGACTAATGCCCAAACCGGTTCAGGCCATCTGTGTTGCATGCTGTCCGTGGTCCATAGTAGCTGGGTTATGTTGTTATCTCATTAAGATTTGAACAAAAACTGTAAGTGTGTGAAGTTAATATTCCAACAGAAGAAGACAAAACAACAAACAACAATTGGAAAGGAGCAGGAAGTTGCCTGCAAACAGATGCCACTTTTAGACATTTCATGCCGTTTAAGCACTTTCAGTGCAGAGATTACTTTGGGATGCCATATCCCATCTGTCAGTAATGTGATCGTCCCCTTAATGATTGTATCTCCGCCACTTGTGCTCGAACTCTGGTGGAGCTGATGCTGAGAGGAAATGATTCACGTGTTTCTCTTTATTCTCTCGGTCCCGTGCAAGGAACATTGAAGGATTTTTACCTCCATTTGCACAAGGGAAAATGGGACATGATGTTCTGTGCTGTAAATGAATATCTTTGCTCTAAGTCTGTATTAAAAGTCCATTAAACAGTGCACAGAAACCTACACTGGAGCCTTGATTGTCTTCTTATGGCAGATCGTTCATTTGCAATCTGACATTTGGGTCATTCTATAGTCTGGTTTTATTCCTCCTAAAAAAGTCAAGTCAAATAGGAACACATTCTTACTTCAAGGTAAGGTATTGTCTTTAGAGTAAAGATGCTAATTCAGCCAAGCTAAACATGCAAAAAAGGTCATCTGAGGGGTTTCAGAGCTTCTACCTTGAATATTCAGGTTGATTATGTAAGAGCGTAGTTAACTTTTGCTTCTAAATAAGCAGAGCTTTAAGAATGATCCATATTCATCATCCGTGCAGCCAGTTTGGATCAGCAGCAGTTGCCTCATACACTCTCTCCCCTCCTCTGCCTATATTGATGTAACTCACTAATATCCCCAAAGAATTCTAATTTTGCACTGAAAACTTTGTTCCTCTCCGTTAATCACAGCAGGGTAATGTTTTCTCTGACACTGTAATTACAGTTCAGAAAACAATTACGTATCAGTCAGGCAGCGTGATTACTACCCGCCACTCACGCCATAGCATAATTTAATATTTTCAGTAATCATTCAGAGGAGCCATACAGGCAAAATAAGCTTATTGTCGTGCACTTTCAGCCATTAACACATTCTGCTTCGTCTCCTGATAGATGCAGGGGAGAAGGAGCCACTCCGGTTCGACAATGTGCCGTTAAGCCATCCACAGTCCCAGTCTTACAGGCTCTTGTTGATTTATGCCTTTGCCTCCTCCATGTTTAGCCTTTCAAACACCAAGCAGAATGAAGAGGCCTGTGCTCACTGTACCAGGGGCTGTGGACATTTTCCCTGTGCGCAACAAAACCTGGCCACCAAAATGTTGCATTTTCTCTTTTGACATCTTACAAGCAGTGATGGATGACCACGTTAGAATCACCAGCTGCCTTTTTGGCGCGCTGCTTTAAGCTTTAATTCAAAGCACAAACTAAGAATCAGGATGCCTTGATACCAGCTTTCTGGAACAAATGCGGTTTATTCCCGATTAATTGCGATTAATGGGACCAATTTGAAATTATAAAGGAGATAGATGAACTTGATCTTTATTAAACTTAAGAAACAGTCCCGTTTTTATCAAATAGGAGCCGGGGCTGGTGGTGGGGGGTTATAATTCACAGCATAGGGGGGATAAAGTCACACTTCAATAGCAAAACATGCCTGTATTTTGAGCGAGTCCAAAAAAGGCATCACGTTACGGCAGCCTCGGCCTCCTACGTTTTCTCATTTTTGGCTGCACCTTGATGCTGCCGTCTGGATGTTTGAGGAGGCAGCACGCGTTGAATGTGATGTCACGCCTAAAATGATGACATTAAGTCAGGTGTAGAGCAGATAACAGCCTCCAATCCACCGACTCTCAACACACGTCAATACTGTTGCCGTGCAACCTTATTCCAGCAGAGCTCTGTTGATGTTCCGTTTCCGTGACCCGCGCTTTATAAAGGACCTACTTCACACTCACGGCCCCCTCACAGAGATAAAGTCAGATGTGAAATGGAGCTTATACATGCGTGGACTCCAGTGATAAATCAAATATTCACAAGGGTGTCTTCTCTCCTCGTTCAACAGTTTCTGTTAAATATTCCTTCCTGTCCTCATTTATTGGTGTTGATGTGCAAAGAAAGTTTTACGAGAGTGGAATAAAGCTTGGACAGGCTGCATTTTAAAGGATTTCCATTTTACGTTTTGCTTAAACATTTTCCTTCTTCCCTTTATGTTTCATAACCTTAATGTCGAATGAGATTTCTTGCCAGTAGCCCCAGTTTTATATTTCTTCCCTACCTTTTATGACTGTTTGTGGAGGTTCTGGGTCCGTAATACCAAGTATATGAAGGGAAATTTTACGAGCATCTTAAACATGGCTTTTGTCTCATAACTCTTTCTCAAACAGTATGAACATAAGCATTTTTAGGACTTGCCAAGGTCATTTTGCCTTTAATCAAATTCAAAGAAGTTAGCGTACACATTGTACTTTGCTTTGCCAACATAAAAGATACGCGACCATTCATTGCAGCTTTCTTACGTCCAGTACACCAGTTGCGCTACACTGTTTGAAGCCGTCCACACTTTCATGTTCAAACCATCACTGAAAATCTACTTTTACTGCAACGGTCAAAACTGGGTGAGTTGTTTGATGGTAGCAAGACAATACGGTCAATTCTTTCCCCTTCATTGTCAGAGGCTGAGGGGAAATCAAATAGTGTGTGTGTGTGTGTGTGTGTGTGACAGAGGACTCCCATAACCATGTGTGTGTGACATTATTGTGCTTCAAGGACACCTGAATTTCCATATCTATTTCTTACTGGAAAAGTAGACGGTGCTAGCGTGGCAAGAGGGGGAGATTTTCTCCAGGACAACAAGAAGATTCTAAGATTCTAACAGGAGGTTCTAAGATATCAATCAATGGGCCTCTGATTTAGTAATTCCTGCCTGGGTTTGAACATAAACCAATAAGGACATGACGCTGCCCGGTGTGACCGTGGCTGCCACGTGCTCTATATAGGGGAAGAAAAGCTGATTACAGAGCCAAAAATAGTCCAGAACCACAGAAAGTTACTATATGATTCCCAGCCGGGGCTGGAATTATCATCAGCCAGTGACTTCGGCTTTGCAGACTCGACTACTCAGAGGTGTTTATGTGGCCTCGGAGAGCTCTGCTGGTGGGACCCATCGACCCGTAGAGCAGTGGACTCACCAGGCAGCCCAAGCTGCCAGAGCAGCAAGCGAGGGCGGTGGAACCGTGGCTGTGGGGTTGGGTTATCATCTAAGCCGAAAGTACTACAAAATACCGCTTCCTTTCATCCTCTTTTCCAACATCTGCTCCCCGGAGAACAAAACGGATGCACTGCAATTGGAATTGGAAGAGCGCGATATGGAACGAGGACCTGCTTCCCTGTGATTCTGACAGAGCCGTGGCTAAACGCGCCAATCACGGACGACACTGTAGCGTTTCTTACCCAACGTAGACCTTGACGGTGACCTGCAGCCCTATCTACAGTACCTGCACGGTTTACTTTCGTTTACAGCACTGCCGCGCACATGCCTCCCAGCACCTGCACAAAAGGGGCTTCGAGTGTCCTCGACTGGAATATCGTTGAGATGCAAACCGCTCACACTCTGGGTATTTCCTTTGTTGCTGGAGATTTTTCAGGCAAACATGAAAACTGCTCTCCCAGTTCTCTGCAACCAGGGAAGAGAACACATTAGATATGGCCTACACCAACATTAGGGATGCATCCGAGCCCCCCCGTCCCCACAACTCAGCCCTGTTATGCTAATTCATGCATACAAGCGCCGACTGATTGGAGAAAAACCTACAGTGAGGCAGGTGAAGAGGTGGTCCGGGGGGGGGGGCACCACAGGACTGTTTCGAAGGCACGGACCGAGATGTATTCAAGGCAGCTGGCGACTACAATGATCACATCGATGAGATGTCTGTGCCTACATTAAGTGAAGCACAGAAGTCAGAAGGAACATGGTTACCCGGGCCAACCAGGACCCCCCGCATGACTCATGAAAACGTGAAATAAATCCTAAAGCACAGAAATTGGCCTCAGAGCAGCGGGAGCTGCCTTAAACAGCCTAGCAGAGCATGCTTCCGGTCAAAAACCCCACAGACTTCTTCCACAATACCATTTGTGCCAAGTACAGGGCAGGAAAATGGGCTATCAGCCACTCCTAAGCCAACCACTCCGCTGAGGCTCTGAGGGGACTAATGATGGAGGAGCTGAGCCTCGCTCACCTGGAGGAACGTTGGTGCACAGCTGCTGTTCCTGGACTTCAGTCCAGTGTTTAATATCATCAGTCCTAGTTATCATCACAGACTGGGAACTGTGGGCCTCAGCAGAACTCCCTCCACGACCCCAGACCCCCCTCACGGCTGGGTCCTGGGCCCACTTCCGTTCACCCAGCTCGGCACAGATGACAAATGACCTCTCCTGGTCTGGTGATCCTCTAGAGAGAACCTCTCTGTGGATGACTAGAAGTTTGAGAGTGGTGAGAAGAGCAGAGACGCTCCTCTTCCCTCCATGCATTGAGGAAGTGCATCTCCAGTGAGTCCTCGCACCCCCACCAACGACTCTTCTCTCTGCTGAGTCCATATGGGAACTGTCTCTTCGTCACAAGTGTCCTCTGTACCTTTTTTCATTATTATTTATTGTTTGCTGAATAATTAAACTTCAATTTTCAGTAACAGTGGAGCACACAGGAGGAACGCCGATTTAATGAATCATTTGTGCGTCTCTTTGTTCCACTCTAATTCAAAGACATAATTGATAGATAAATAATTTGCTTTTTTTTGCTTCCTCCTCTGGGTGACATGCCGGTGGGTGTGCGTGTGCTTCACAGGTGAAAGACAATATTTGAAGCTTCCACAGCAGAGCCAAAGTCCGTGTCACGACCTCCGCAGTTGCGTGAATGTCATTCCGACTTTCCAAAGTAACCTCCAGCTTTTCAAAGCTTTCCCCTCATTTTCCCTCTCCTTTCAGGCGTTTCCCTCCCCTCCTGGTGCACACCATCATCCGTTGCACCGGCCTCGGCAAGGTTAACAATCTCATAACTGTGCGTCTGTGAAATCTCATGTGCCACCGGTGGAGTTTCTAGTTTCCTTTGGCACAGGAGGACTCCGCACTTTCGGCTGTCCGGCTCAGGTCCCTGCATGCCGGACGCAGCGGACGGCAGCACTCTGCTGTATTTAAAGTTGTTTGTGGCACTGGATCACGGAAACAACAGTTTGTCTCCCGCGGTTGTCAGAAAGTACTGCGGCATCAGACCAGAATCTCTTTAGCTGCGTGAGGTTTGGAGCGTTCCTCCAATAGGCCTGTACTGTCACCTCTGAGAAGGAAGTAAATCCCAATCAGCGCTTCCACGCAGGACTACGTTTATTGTCCTCAGGTTTTCAGATGAGCATCTTCATATTTTGGACCATGTACCTTGATACTGATCAGAATTTTAAGACTCAACAACTCAAAATGTTGAAAGAGCCATATTGGACCAAAAAAACAAATCTGTCTGGAGCCGCAAAAAGTTAAAAGCCTTATAATTAAGGCAACACATGGTGTAAGTGTCTATATTGGCTGTATTAGCCTACTTTTAAAAATGATAAGTAGGAGGTTACAAATACATAATGAGCATTCATGATGAAATGTTTATTTTCCCTACTTTCATTATAATGAGATGTTAAAATTAAATATTTGTTATTCACATTTTGACAGCATTGGAAAACTTTAAGAATGTTTGTCATGTTTTTCCTCCTATAGAAATGACATTAAAACAAAAAATATAGTCACACCATCTTTTTCCATTTTCATATTTTTGAAAAAAGCTCCAGAGGGCCACTAGGGCGGCGCTAAAGAGCCGCATGCGGCTCGAGAGCCGCCGGTTGCCGACCCCTGCTCTAGATGATGCCAAAATAGAAAACACTGCAAAATTTAGTGAATTTTTGAAAAATTCAACAACAGTTTTCAGTTTGATGCTCGTGGCTGTTAGCGGACAGACAGTGATTGGTGGATTCCAACTTCCAACGACCGGAGGAAGTTGTGCACATTTGACGTGCACATCAAAGCACATCTGGTTACATCTGGAGGTGTTTTTAACTATGTGTTAGAGCCCTTTCACCCTCAGAATTACTCAATCTACTAAACCTTGTGCTCACATTCGCTGATGCCGATCTAAATTCAGGTTGCAGTCTTTATGTCACAAAATAACAATATTAATTTTTCCCAGCATTAACACCAACATTTCTCATCAGCGAAATGAATGCACAACTCCACTGACTGTGTTTCATCCTAATAATAAATGTTGGAAAGGAAATAATTGTTTTTTCAACCTTTACTAAATTGTTAATGGATTGTTGTTGCAGAATTGTTTGTCGAACATGATTAAAAGTAGAAAACAAAGCCCCCGATTTTGTTTTCAACTTAAGGACATTCAAAGGGAGGTATGTGCCCTTTAGCAAGTGTTGCTGGCAGCAGACCATCACAGCACGGACGAACGCCATCCGGCTTCTTCACAAGCTTTGGATGCAGAGCTTCCAGGACACTCAAGACACCAAAGGGACTGTCCACTTGGCTCCAGCCCCGTCTCACAGCTGAAATAGAATGACAATATTTTTTCCAAAAGGTTGATATCTCCTCCAGGCTTCAACCCAATAAGCATCAGGTCTTCTTCACTTAAGCTTATTTACAAATGCTCCCCATATTCTCCAGTGAAATCGCTGCTAACAGATGACCTCTAATCCCTTCTGGCATGTAAAATCCAACAGTCAATTGTAATTTGGTGGGTTTGACATGAAAAAAACCCCAAACCCACATAGAGCTTGTTTGGTTGGTCTTAACAGGATTTATCCATCTGCTTCCAATTACAGTCTTTAAACGGAACATCCCTGATGATGGATGTCTCTCCTTTCTTTCTTTCTCACTGTCACTGTCTCCAAAAGGACGTGCGGGCTGCTAAATGCGTTTGCACGATCAAGAAACTTGATCAACCAATGACGGGTGCTGCGTGGGAAAGAAAGACAAATGGGGAATGAATGTCCAGGTGCCAGCGTGCGTTTGCAGAGGACGTCTTTAGCTGACAAAATAAATATGCCACCCAAGCTAGCTGCAAAAACAGCAACATTAATCTAAGCAATACAGTAAATCGACAAATTGTTTTAAGACGAGAACGTTAACGTCCGCGGCATATTGTTGAGGGTGACCAAAAGAAGAAGCTTTTTCCCCAGATCATGCAGGAACGTGATCTTAGCAGGTCATGATATCGAGTCAAAAGAACGTTAGGAGGCGGCTGAGCGACAGAGAGGCTGTGTGACCTTTCCAAAATGGCTGTTGCACACTCAGCACAAACCCAATGCCCTTCAAAAGCTGCCGAGGCTCACGGGTTCCATGGCTGGTCGCGGTACCTGCAGAGAGAGGTAGATTAGACCAGCCGAGCCTGACCACGTGTGACCCGATCCCCCTCGTCAGTGTTCTCATCCATTGGCTCTCTACTGGACACAAACATTAGGCTAGCTCATTAGCTGATGAACAAGACACATTTTCCTTCTTCTTTAACTGGTTAATTCCTGTAATGCTGATATTAGATGGGCATCGCAGCGTCGCGAGTGACTCGGGGTGATGCAGGCAATCAATGGCCCATAATAATGAGGGTTTGTCATCAGAATATCCAACAAATCCTGGCATCAAAACGTTTACGGCAAGATTTTAATGCTAGGTTTTTGCTGTACTCCCTAATTAAAGTGTTTCACATTGTATTTAACTCTCTTCTGAATGTTGAGGATCTGAAAATGATCAGGTATAAAGGAAATACAAGGTTTGTCTTTCTGCTGCCCCACTGGGCTTGATGTTCAACTTCTAGCTCACACCATGTTAAGAAAACAACACAAAACAACAGCAAATTACGCTCGAGTGCAGTTGGTAGCATTCGCATCTTTTCATCTGGCAAGTATGAGCCTTTGAAATTGGCCAATTATCCGTAAAAAGTCTTAAAGGCAACCTTTCTGCAGGCGGAAAATGTCAGAGCTTGATTCTGTTGTCTGGAGTCGAACCAGGCTGGACCGGTGGAACTCTGAGAATTAAAAGAAGAGAATCTGTTACAAACTCAATATTTCTTTAATTAAGATATTCATCATCATCGGTGACGGTGCAATTAAATATGTGACAGGACAGTGACGTATGGATGTTATATCAGATGGTTTCATACATAAACCTGTAAAGGACTCAAAGATATTCACATTTCCACGAGTTCTAGACCACAAAGTAAATGACTGATTTTATAACAACAGATGCTACAGTGGTGCAGCTGTAACAAACTGTCAGAACATATTTAGCGCTGACATGAACTGGCGGCAGTTTTATCTTTTTAAAAAAAAAAAAAATCACCATATTAAACACCAACCCCCAGAAAATCAGCCTGTTACGTAATAAACGTGGGTCTAAATTGGCAGCTCCCCCGGGGTTCGCAGCCCTGTCACTCACCCTGTCTGCTGTACAGCGTGTGTCAGGGCCGAGGATGAAGACAGGCAGGGCCGTGCTGTTACACATCCTCACCGATGCTGGGAGTCAGGAAATTCAATGCCCAGGATCCCACCGGAGCCCGGGCTCTCAGCAGAACGCCTCAGCCAAGCCTGTAATTGATATTTGTCAGAGTAAAGGGGTGGTCCATGTCAGCTCTGCAGCTGCTGGGAGATGAAGGAAGTCTCCCTCCAAGTCCAAGACAGTGAAGCCGTGCTGTATGTGGGAGAGGCCTCGGGGCCGTGGCCCTCGGTCTCACCGTGGAACGCAACAGAACGCTTCGCTGCCGTCTGATAGCCTCGCTTCAATAAAAACTGGTAGCAGTTAGCAGCTGCTAACGATTCACTATTACTGTATATTAATGAGCGCTACCAGATGTGTCGCTTCACATCTGCAAAAAACCCAATCAACGACTAATTTCAAACGCTACATTGATAGTAAAGAAGACCTAAAGCGTTAACTGAACATTGAGCTCTCATGGTGCTTTGACGCTGCAGCTGCTCTGTTATTTCTTTTACTGCTGACCTTGTGGAAATTGGTAGTTTCTCCCCGGGCTGGGCTGGTCCAGGTCAAAGCAGGCTGAAAGCCGCCTCTCAGCGGACGGTGCTTTAAGTGCTGCTGCCCCTCATGGTGCGTGTGCTCCGGAACATCCCATCATGGAGCCACTGCGTTTCTGCCCATCGACTCCTTCTGTGAACTAGCTACAGCTGCTGACTAAATATTCCTCCTCTGGCCTTTTTGCGTCTTTCAAAATATGCCTTTTTTCCAACTTTTCCAACTTCCGGGTAAACAATAACTTTTGAAATCAGATTTGCCTTAAATATTTTTTTCCCCTTTTATTTTCCATAAACTGGCTTATCTCTGCCTTTTACCCTAGAGGGCAGCTTAGATGGATTGATGTCATAACAGAGGAGGAAACTATGAGAAATGAGATTGTGATCAGAAGGATTAGGAATCGGCTTGTTGGTAAAGGCTCTCAGTGATGGAAGGAGGACGGTGATCTGTGCACATGAGGCAGGCAGGGAAATGAATTCATGTCAGCGGTGATCTCCCCTGGCTTCTCCCCATCTCAGCCATAATTAGAGCAGAGCAGATAGCATCAGAGAGGCTGGAGCGCCGACACATTTAGATTCTCTCCTCCTTATTACTAATGGTGGCCTTTGATACATATTGAAACAATGTACTCAATCTGAAAAAAACGCACTCTGAATTATTCATGGAGCTGCATCAGAGTGCCAGTGCCAATGTTGCTCTGGTCCTACTAGATCTCATACTGTGGGATTTAGCATTCGCTCGCAGAGGAAACGTTGCTACGGAGCGACATCCCTCCTCGTGAGCAGGAAAATGCAGCAGATGAGTGTTTTCAGACGGATCGGCAGGCTTGTTTTCCGACATTATAGATCACACATTGCTAGCATGGGAGCAGAGTAAACAGAACGGTTCTGGTTGCTGGTCCCAGAGACGACGCCGGTGCCTCCTGTCCTCCGCAGCCAGGACGCCCCTCTGGACGGGGGCAGGGCAACACCTGACACTTGTGTTCAGGTCTAATTCTCCCATGTGATCTTTGACATTAAGCTCATTTGCCTGGAAGAGCTTCCCGAAAGGTTACGCTTGGCCGTCACAGCCGGTAGCACCTCTCCCACCTGCCTCATTAGGGGAATTTTGTCCACTCTGCTACTCTGTCCCCCATCCTGAACCATCAAATTATTCTATAGATACTCATATAACCTGTGATTAATGCAAAAGTGTCGACACAGTTTGTGCAGATGTTTGGAAGAAGTTTGTCAACAGCATTCTAGTCCGTTATGATCTGCTGTGGTTGTTGATCTTAATTTGAAGGCCCCGATTTTCAACGCGGCTCAGTCGTTGGGTGTCGCTAAATCCAGATTAGGAGGAGGAATCTTTCATCCCGCGCGAGGAGCGCGCGCAGACGTAAACAAGCAGGTGTCGAAAAGTTCCCGCAGAAGTCAATTTCCACATCTAATCCTGAAACAGGCCCGAACGCCGGCGAGCGGCGCCGAATAACAAAGTGGCGGCGACGCGAAATGAATTCATTAATGCTAGCTTATCTCCAGCAGATAGCTGCTAAATCCTTCGGCTCCGTCAATCAGCGAGAAGGCGGCGCAGAATGGATTTTTGTTGGTCGTGAGATCACAGCGTCTGTCTGTCTGTCTGTCTGTCTGTCTGTCTGTCTGTCTGTCTGTCTGTCTGTCTGTCTGGTCTGGTCTCTCAGGTTTGTCGCAGCTGATAGGACATAAATGTTTGCTGCGTGCGATCGTGAATATTATTATTAAATCGACTCTCCGGGGCTCTCTGGGCGGCGTTCTGCTTGGTCACACCGAAGCCATTAACCAAATGCCAACAAATGAGGGGCCTCATTTAAAATGAGGGGCCTCATTTTTAAACCCCATCAAAGGAAATAGAAATTGTGAGTACGTACAAGTTAAAAAAGGACACATATCTATATGTATATAGTTGTACATTGTATGACCACACACACACACACCACACACACACACACACATACATCTTTTGAGGTGTGTTTGCTTCCTGTAAAACAGTAAATACACATGATGGGCTGGGAAACAGGCTTGTTGATGGCTGGGGTGATTGCTGTGGGTTTCCTCTTTTTTTGATGTTTGCGGGGAGAATAACAGACCTCCTGTTTTCCTTTCATAACAACCAGCTGCGCCGTCTATTACACTGCATTTGAACCACGGATGTGATTTACTTTTCTCCACATTTTTAAAATACCCACATCATATCAACAGTTTGGAAGCGGCAGCTGGCGAGCTGGACGACAACGTGTAGTCTCTGTAGTCGCTTGTGAAGCTTTATTATTTCCAGTTTACTATCATGCTAAACTGTTGTGTCTGTGCCCTACATGCATATTGATGTGCAGGGACATTATCAGCGTGCGAGGGATATAGACAGACATAAAGAGAAATGCTTTTTATCGTCTTGTTACTTTAATCTGCATCGAAATGATGCTTGTTTATAGGTTGGCTGTGTGTACCGGCGGTCGGCTTGTGGCTCCGCAGTCACCGCGTTCCTCGGTGTAGAACCCCGGGTTCGAAGCGCATTTATAGACGTTAATCTCACAAGAAAATTATGTATTGATCTTTGTCGTGCCGAGGATGCATCATGAAATGCTGATGACCTGCAGTCGTACGTCATTCGTCCACGCGTGCGTGGGGAAACGCGTACACTTCCGCCCTCTCCGTCTGCCACATGAATCCCCAGGTAGATCAATTCTCATTTAAAGTTATTTGAAAAATATAACTGCATGATGATAACACACATCAATAGAAAGTTAAATACCAGATCGCGTCTGAGGATCAGAACAGGCCATATCAAGCGGAGCCGCAAGAAAAAGAAGGCGATGGAGGTTCTCTTCTCTCCGTTTTTGTCCAATATGCGGGACAAATGGCCACTGGTATTCAGTTTCCCAGCCTTCTTCACACGTGCTTTTATTCTGAAAGTGTTAGCACGATAGCATGTGGCCATCCTGTGGTGCAGGACTCATCCTTCCCAGCAGCACGTGCATGATAAATGAATGTCAGAGCAACGACTGGCCTGAGGTTTCCACCCTGCTCCCTGTTCTCCATGGGGATCGACTGTCTTCCATATGTAAAGTGTGAAAAATATACATCATACATCAGTGTCCTAGAAAAAGTGCAATTATTTCAGAGGGTGGAGAAGCCTGGTGAGTTTCAGAGAGAATCATTCCAGAGAAGCGGACGACCTGAGAAATATGAAATGATGCTTCTCTGGCTCTAAACCCCGAAACCAGGCGTAGCTGTAGGATCGGGCCCCGAATCATTAAAGATGACTTTTTTGTTGCGATTCGGACCATCAGTCACAACCAAACGTTCGCATTCAGGACGTCACCTGCGCCAACGTGGGTCGGCTGAAGCCGGATTCTCCTCAAGACCAGGACCTTCTCAAGACCAGGACCTCCTCAAGACCAGGACCTTCTCAAGACCAGGACCTCCTCAAGACCAGGACGTCCTCAAGATGAGGACCTCCTCAAGACCAGGACCTCCTCAGACCAGGACCTCCTCTGGACCAGGACCTCCTCAGGACCAGGACCTCCTCAGGACCAGGACCTCCTCATGACCAGGACCTCCTCAAGACCAGGACCTCCTCAAGACCAGGACCTCCACAAGACCAGGACCTCCACAAGACGAGGATCTCCTCAAGACCAGGACCTCCTCAAGACTAGGACCTCCTCAAGACCAGGATCTCCTCAAGACCAGGACCTCCTCAAGTCCAGGACCTTCTCATGACCAGGACCTCCACGAGACCAGGATCTTCACAAGACCAGGACCTCCTCAAGACCAGGACCTCCACAAGACCAGGACCTCCACAAAACCAGGACCTCCTCAAGACCAGGACCTCCACAAAACCAGGACCTCCTCATGACCAGGACCTCCTCAAGACCAGGACCTCCTCAGGACCAGGACCTCCTCAGGACCAGGACCTCCACAAGACCAGGACCTCCACAAGACCAGGACCTCCTCATGACCAGGACCTCCTCAGGACCAGGACCTCCACAAGACCAGGACCTCCTCATGACCAGGACCTCCTCATGACCAGGACCTCCTCATGACCAGGACCTCCACAAGACCAGGACCTCCTCATGACCAGGACCTCCACGAGACCAGGACCTCCTCAGGACCAAGACATCAGCTGCAGTGGATTTCCTATTTTGACCACTTCTGTGGCTCCTTCTTCTCTTCAGTCATATCACGTTTCTTTCGCACCCTCAGGCGCTTTAGCTCCAGAACAAAAGTGCAGACATCTCTTTTCACACCTCCAGCTCCTCCAGACAGACTCCCAGTCAGGATTACGAGCATGTGAAAGGGACTTTGGTGTGACTATCACAATTATTATTGCGCCCCTCCCCGCGCGCACCAGAACACCCATGAAATCAGGCATTCTTTCAAAGTAAAGCCTGATTAAAATACATTCCAAGGATCCTTTGAGGCTTCCGCAGACACGGAAGATTTTATTTCAGCCACGAGAGTCGTCGGTTGACTTTAAACAGTTTAAGTGAACAAAAGAGGATGAGGACTGTCTTCCTCATTTGATTCCCGCAGACGGGAAGCCCGGACTTTCGGCGGGGGATTAGATGAGGATTAATACAAGGGTGGCGAGGTGGCAGGTGGACGGCGAGCAGCGACGCTCCTGCTTCCCAGCTGTCAACGCAGACGTGGCCAGGACATGGTGATTCGGTCTCCTGTTCACATTCATTAGTTCTAGTTTTAATCCACCTCTTAGAGTTCTTTTTTTAAAAATTTAAATCAATGCACTGTGAACTTCCAACCGTGAAAAGGGACGAAAAAGTCGGTGGAGAACAGACAACCTTTCAATCTCTAATTCGATTTCTCTTCAAAAGCACTTTTGTGTAATTTAATTTGAGCTAATTTGAGTATTTGCTCCGCTGGTTTGAATCCAGTCTTCATAGTCCGATACATATACCGATACATCATTATATCGTTTGTCTCGATACTTTGTGTTCGTTTGTGTGTACTTTATCTGGATAAATTTAAGATCCTTTCTTTTTTGGTTGACTTGGTTGATTTGAATGAAATATTGATCTATAGAACTCGGCGTTTCAATTTTTCGGTTCACAACGGAGAATATCACAACATGTATCGCGACGCAAGTATCACGATACAGGTATCACGACGCAAGTATCGTTATCCTATTATGAGCCGGTTCCCAACCAAGTGAACTGAGGTCTTTTGCTCCCGTCTGTAACGAGTTTTTTAGGTTTCCTATTCAACCTCACACATTGAAACTTAAAGAGGTGCCTTTTTTCTCCCCCAAACATGTTTAATTCACAACTTAACAGTCCATGGAAAAGATTGTTGATACGGCTGGATATCAAAGGTTTTCTTTAGAAAAAGTGCATCAGCGCGCTGTTGTGATGCCGCAGGCTCGTTGATCCGTGATGAATAACAGTCGATAAAGACTGTTTAAATTTAAAGACTCGTTAATCCCAAATATTCAGTCAGGATTCAGTCAGGGAGGATACAGAAGGGTTAGACAGGAAAAATAAGAGAATAACAGCAGTGACACCAGCAAGACCCGGACATCACTCCTGTCTCTGATGGAAAAGTGAGGAGGCTTCCAGGAGCCCCCCCGGCAACACCGAGGCAGGAAGTTCTGATAGTTTTCCTGAAATACTGATTTTTTCCACTTACACTCACAGTTATTCATCTTTTTACATCCCAACTTTAATGAAAGCTCCACAGCGGCCCTAGCGTCCGCTGAACGTGTGAACTAGCCGTGGCGATGCGATGAATTTGACGGCGTGAGGCGCCTCCCTCCGAAGGAGGCAGCTTTGACAGGACTCGGCATCTTTGACGGGACTCGGCAGCTGTGTGTCTGCTGGCAGATGATGCCAGATTAGCAGGAATTAGCGGCTCCTCTCGTGTTCGCCTGAGATGATGAACTGGTTAATAACTTTTTGTGCGCGTGGATGTTTGCCTTCTACATCTCTGTGGCACCTAATTGAACAAATAAATGGAACCGCATGTGCATTCTTTGTGATCTAGTGTGCTTTCGCTGAGGAAATTATCTGAGCATATTGACTTCATAGATCACTGCTGCAAGCTGGCGTCTTCAAAGTGTCATTAATATCTCCGAGGAGCTTCTCTCATCGTCATTGTTGTTACAGCGCTGTTCTCGGGGTTAAAAGGAGACTCTGCTGGAGATTCTAAATAACTTTTTATTGTGTGCAGACTTTGAAACCGATAGAAACAGTGAGAAATGTTTTCTTTTGTCCCACTAGAATGAATCTCATTTAAATACAGCCATTTTTCAAAAGCTGCAGCTTTTGTGCTGTGCAGCGGGTCCAATGGCAGATTCCCACAGGATTTCATAAGATTATTGTGTCTGGGCCTCTGACACCTCCAGAGGGGTTTAGAGTCATGCTCTCCTGGAAAAATAGATGCTGAACGCATTGCCGCGGCAACGGTAATAGCAGAATTATCAGTCTTGATATATGAAGAGATAAATTACAATACGAAGGGCACAGAGTTTAAAACCGGCTAATTTCTTTGGCTAATAATGCAAAAGGATTTTTATCTTTCTTTCTTTTTTTATTGTACATTTGAGCCTTTAAGCGCTCATCAAGGCTGAGAAGAATTCGACAACTTTCCAAGATTTCTCGTCGGGTCAGACAACGCGATTGTCCCCAGAAGGCCTGGAGCCGAAAAGTTTCACATCCCGGACTTTAACAAGAAATGGAATAAAAAGGAAAGTATTATTAGAAATGTGACTTTGAACTTTGAAAGAAAATAGCTTACTGGAAATCCTTTTAAGTTTTCTATCGTGTAATCTTTGTGCGGCTGCATCACGACGGCAACAAACCTGTTATTAAGACAAGAAGACGCTGGCCCACCGTGTGTCTGGGGTCGGGCTGTATCTGCAGTCATCATGATGAAACGGCGCTAACGTTCCTTCTGATGATGAGCGTTAGCCTTTTAACAGCACCAGGGCGGAGTGTTTGTGTAATAAGTGGGCTGTTGCAACTCTCTGAAAATGCCTTGAATCCACATTTATAGGTCACGGATGAATTGTTCTTCGTTAGCTCGTGCGCTTCTCTTCAGACGGCTTCACACACTCTGAGCGAACCGTCGGAAGTTTCGCCGTTTAATTGCCCATCAAGTATGCAAAGGATTCGTGTTGGATGAGAGAGTAAACAAGGAAACAAGGAAAGGGCTTCAACAAAGTGACAACACAATGTAATAAAGGAAAACAACTCAAATCCAAAGAACTGCGACGTGATCGATGTTGATCCAATTGAAATGTCAGTTTTCCTCCCTTTAAGTGCATCGACTTTGCAACTTTGAATCAGCTCTTGTCCAAAACGTCTCCTCCTGTCTGCGTGGTCTTCACCTGACTTTAAAGGCCATTAACAAAGGTGTGATGAAGGAGAGGGTGGAGCCAGGGTGGCAGTGGTGTTGATGACACAGGTTGTTGTCACATCTTTCAGCTCCGCATTCTTCTTTTTCAGGGCTCAACCGCACAAATTGTACCCGTCGTCCCTTTTTGTGGATATAATATTCAGCCGTTGGTTTTAATCAGCAGGCAGGAATGCTTCCAACACAGAGCTTCTCGCGTCTCTGATAAAGGCAATTTGAACTGAATAAACAGAAGATTAGCAGATGTAAAGATGGAAGGATCCAGCTCGATTATTCGTCTTTTGCTTTTTCGTGTCTGACATCGTTCAGCTCCAATGTTTACTGGGTAATTTTGTACGCTCTTTTCTAGATTAGGCGATGTTGAATGCAATTGCTAATCATCGAATGAATCATTGTGGAGTTCCTATTTTGCAGTTAATTGAGTGCTTCCTTGGTGTCTGGCTTTTTTGGCCTCATTGCTGCCACCTGTTCTCTGTCGCTTCCATTGGGTCGATGAACCCAGCGGCCGCTCTACTGTTGGTCCCTCGGGTTGTTCAGATGCTGTTTCTGATTGATCATTTTCAGAGTTTTTAATTTTCCCAGTAAAAACTCGATCCGCATCCCAGTCCCGACAGAACAGGCTGGGTCGTTTTCGCCACCAAGATCACGTCAGATTTGCTCGCTTTGGTCCACGCTAAATGCTGCTGTTATTATTATGTTATTATGCCACCAACATAACCAATTTTCCAGTGTGTATTTGGCAAATTTCCGTTTGTTTAGTGTGTAAACAGAGTACGGGACGTGTGTGGAAGCCCGGTTGTCTGTACAGCAGCCCCGGCGTGGCTCACTTCTCCGCCCCGTTAGCACGGCTGCAACTTTAGCTTAACGTCTGTCTTCTAACTTTCATCTTGCAGTAATTCTGGTACTTGTTGTCATGGAAATGACCTTTCAGATGACCTTCTCACATTCAGTCTGTGCACCCGAGTGAAGTTGGTATTGTTCATTTTCACAGACAAATGGGCCGAAGCTTGAGAGCAGCGTCAACAGGAAACCGTTGCTTTACTAGACAACAGATGATATTTTGATGAGACTTGAGGCAGTGACCCGTCAAGAGCTTTGTTTTTAGGATAAGAATGTACTAATAAACAAGCCCGTCGTGGGTTGTCCTACTCCCACGCACTGATTAAGTTGTTTTGTGGCCTTTTACCCACAAATTCATCTCCAGCTTCTTAGATATTTGGCAGTAATAAATGAGGCAGACTCAAGGAATCAGCCGGTTATAAAGCAGATTCCTTCCTGTTTGAGGACGTCGTAAATATTTCAGGTGTTTCGGTGCCTGATAGCATCAAAACGCGATGAGCGACGTTAGCAAAATCCATGAAAGAAAATATATTCAACCGTGTCAAAGGTCATTTTCTCAGATCTTCCTGCGAAGCTAAAATGAGACACTTTGCTGTGTTCTTCACGATGAGATGTTGTGACGGAATACTGGAGGCAGAGCATCACTGCTAGCAGAAGATTAAAAAACCAAAATGCTACCAAGCAAAGGCTGGAAAGGAGGAAAGGAAAGAAAGAAAGCGCTGATGTCTTTTCAGGACTAACAGATAGAAAAGAAAGTCGACTGCAGTGATTTTGGGGAAGCTTGAGAAAGAGGAAACTGCATGCAGATAATGTCCCCATCGCCTGGGACGCTTCAGATTGGTGCTGCTCCAAGAAGCCTCAGCTGAGCTCTTCCCATAAATCATTTTTAAATCATGGTAACAAACATCTGCTGATAGGAAAAAAAAAAACACCCTTCCTGCTCACATCTGCCAATATGAAATACTCCCTCTCTGCCTTCAGAGCTCCACGCTGTAATTTGATATTCCTGTGCATATTTCTGGTTTAGGAAGAAATCAGGCCATCGACATAATCAGACATTCATGTCCTTAAATGATTCTGATTTGAAATTGCAATAAATCAATGATGCGAGTCAGACATCCCATCCAAAAGGACACGGTAAGTCATGGACCCCAGCTCCACTCTCCTTCCTGTCATAAATACAACTGGATTAAAGTTTCAGACTAAACACGAGCTGCTTTTATAATCAAGTTCTGAGCATGGCGTGCATGCACGTGCATCCCAATGAGGAGGACAGCGGGAGTATTTCAGGCCTGCTGCCCAACAAATGCTTTTGGAGAGACTGTCCACGAAAATACAGACAGTCGGTCTGTCTTTGTGTCTGTTCCTGAAAGAGAAACAGAAACGTGCTAATAGAAGCTGCTAACAGCATTATTAGCTTCTTGTTGGGACATGATCGAGGTCCGAAATGTCGCTTTGAAGGTTGACTCGCTGCCATTTACAGCTTCTGCGCCTGTACTTTCAGAATGGGGACACATGACAGAGGTCTGGTTAATGTTTTCACTGGCAGTGAATGAAAGCGCTGAATGCCATCCGTCACTTTGACAGATGAGACAAGATGATCTATTGGACCATCTAACTGTAATTTCACCCCTGAACATTTGCTGGCCAGCGTGCATATTGATTATTTGTTATATGTCTTGGTCAGTAGATGACGTCTATGTCCAGAACGTCAAGACCGGCACTGAAACGGCCAAATTGCTATTTTCTTACAACTAACGATGAGAGTTAAACGGATAATTGTCCATCGCCGGCGACCATGTGGCTGCTCTGCGCACATCTGCTCGCATCCTTTTGAACCAGCCAAGCTTTTCCGTTCAAACCTCTGGCAGGTGTGATGATAATTGACTCTCTGTTCACCCTCCCGAACAAAATCGAGCCTGGCACCACAAGTCATCCCAAGTGAAGCTCCAAAGCCCGCAGACAGCCACACATCCGCTCCATCCAGCAGAAATTCCTTTGAGTGTCCTTTCCTTCATTTTTAATGCTTTCTTCTTCTTCAACAGCCATAATATTTTGAAATATTGCTCAGCGGTTTCACGTTCCCCTGTATCGTTTTCACGACCTCTGTTGCTCATGAAAAATGCACGTGGGATCTGTCTCTCTGCACGTTCTCCCGTTCCTTCCTGATGATCTACAGAAGCCGGGCTCGGAAGCCATTAATGCCGCGTCAGCGTGTGACGGAAAACCGCCCAACTCGAAAATGAGTCCTGCGTTTTCTAGGTGCATCTTTGGAGAAACAAACAGGATTTTTCATCCGGGGCGGCTGAGGTCATCAGCGAACGGACTTTTCAGTGTCCTCAGAGGAAAGACCCCCCCAATTCCAGAAGACCCCAATTCCACGCCGATGTTCTTCATCTGTCTCCACCAATGCAAAAATAATAGCAAAGTAAGATTTATGCAGCTCTGTCCAGGTGTGCCTAACCCCCCAAGGTAGTTTCAGGAAAGAGAAAATGTGTGCAAGGTTGTTTTTATATTATTCAGAATCTTTTTCCGGCACCGTAATGTGGCTGCGAAGGCAACACTGTGTGTCACACACCCTCCATCTTTGTTGACGCCACCGCTTGTGTAAGAAAAAAATAGGACATCAGCATATCTTCTAATGCCCTTTAAAGCCCATTGCAATCATCACCCGACTCACCAAATCCATATTTCAAACTGCATTTTGAAGAGTTTAAAGCTAGAGGAGGATGAGAATCCAAAGTCCAAAACCTTTCCTTCATTTCTTGGCCTTCTCGGCCCTTTGCTTCTTCAAACAGCAAATAATCGACGGATGTTTCATGGACGTAATTCATTTTTGACTTTGCAAATAGTCGCCGCCCGGGCCGAGGTTTCTCTGCGCCTAACATATGCGTGCACGTCCACTATGGCCACTCAGGTGGCTTCAACAGCTGTGCATGAATTTTAAATTGGTCCCACAAGTCCAAAAGGAGATTAATTATAGTCTGGGAATAGAATACATATTTTTAATCTTTCAAACAAAAGTCGCTGCGTTATTGTCAATCTCTGCTCTTTGTTTCTGCGTCAGGTCTTTATCTTGACAGACCTGCGTGTCTTCCAACTTTTTCTCTAGGTCACTTCTAAAGTAACATGAGAAAATGAGGATAGGGAGAGACAAATAACGTCATTAGCCTGAAAATCCTCTAGTGGTAAACGTGTGCAACCAACACACCGGAGAGTTCAGGCCAGATCCTGCACAGCATCTCTCAGCAAATTACTCCTATAGTCTGAGGTGCTTAATTGTATCGATCCTGCTGTCTTTTTCTACTCGAGCGCAGATTATTTTGGCCCAACCTGAGACCGAATCAAGTCAATAGAATTGAGAGCAAGCTCTAAAGCAAGTAATGATCTTTTCAGAAGGCTGCAACAAATTACAAGCAATGTTAGCCAAACTGGCAGCCGTAATAACACCACTGATAAAAGGTGTTTTTTTCCCAGGTATTCTTCCATTTATTATAGTCTGATGACAAGTTTGGAACCAAAATATCTGAGGTACAAAAAAAAAAAAGAAAATTTCAGTTTAGAACAACTCACAGTAGACAGTGGCCTTATTTTATGGTATTTTTATGTTCTCCATGTTGAAACAACACTTTTCTGGACCTTCTCTGGAGCCAGAGTGGCAGCAACAGTTACATTAAATGCTGGACGGGAGAACATCTCCACACTGGTCTGTGCCTGCTAGCTGGGGTCAGTCACGGATACAGAATTATTAAATGAGTCTGGATCCAATTAGATCCATTTTCCACACCACCTCCTCCAACCGATGATACATCATGTTGGTGCTAAAGAGCTCATTTGTCCAATCCAAACAATACGGGAGCGTTATTTGCTACAGTAGTGTCCTCACTGGTTGTTGTCGTGTCATCCACTGCTCACGCTCACGTTCACACCTAAGGTCATGTTAGAGCTGCCTGCCCCCCCCCCAAACACATGTGGAACTTGCTGGAGGACCTGCAGAGAACCCACTCAGGCGCAGGAGAACCTGCTAGCTCCATCCAGGAAAGCCTCAGAGCTCCTAGGCGATCGCAACCTGGAGAAGGTTCCAGGTTCCTGTCCTGTTAAATGTTTAATGTTAAATATTTTCGTCAAATTTTCCCTTTTTTTGCAGGGTGACGTTTGAGTTTTAAACATCTTGGTTAGGTTTTAGAATGAAAGAAGAAGAGGTATTCAGAGAGGTGTTTGAAGCAGAAGCTCGTTCATCAGAGACAGGACGAACTAATAGAACAGGTCGTTGAATCAGAATGGTCCTTTCTCACTATTCAGCTCCTCAGCTGTGATCATCATTATTCTGCAGCGTCTTTCATTTAAAACCCCTTTTCCTTAGAATTTGCCCATTTTCTGGACTGGCGTCACAGATAAAGGCGTCCAGATTAACCTAGATAAGGATTATCCAGAATATTACCACAACGCTCGAGGTATAATGCCTAAAAAGAATCGGTGATACGATCAATTCACAGCTTTGTGCCAGAGAGGTTCAAGCGAGGCCACGGAGCAGGGAAAGAACCAAACGCATCTGGATGTCCAGCAGGTCAGAACGGCCACGTTCTGAAAGAACAAACCTACAGTTGAGCCGAGCAGGAATTATTCCCACGGTTACTTAAAGTTTGGGTTGTGTGCGCAGGTTCTGATGACGCTCCACTGTCAGGGTGGTGTCAACACGGACACATTCACCCAAATATAGTCAACTTAAATGTACAGTAGTCACAACCTTTCACATTTCCAAGTTATATTTACTTAAACTCAAATGGTTTAAGTCATCGACAAGAGGAAAACACATCAAATCCTAGTTTCATCAACACATTTTTAACATTTGCAATAACCGCATAATGCAGCATATTTTACTTACTTTTTTAAAACTCTCCACAGAAACAAATCTGCTCTGTGCACGCCTTTAGCATGAGGAGCAGGCTGAGGAAACCATTTGCAACATTTGCTCAGCTCAGACACAGACATGAAGAATTGTGCCGTGACCTTAAATGTGTCTTTTGCTTCAGGCATGTTCTCAAGTAAAGCGTTTTAAAGCGTTTTAAAGTGTTTTAAAGTGTTTTAAAGTGTTTTAAAGTGTTTGGGGTACCACAGGTGGATTAAGGACAGGCTACACAGGTGAAGACAACAACTGCTGAGTGCTTCCATCCAAGGCTGCCAATTACGGTGATTCTCACTGTGGAGGGACTCAGTTATGCTACGCTAGGAATGGAGCAATGCGCTCCTTTTAGCAGAGGAGGCCCACTAGATAGTCCACATGTTGGGTGAAGGCTATTGATGTGCTTATTTTTTTCTTTTGTAGAAATCATTTCACTGTAAAAGCCCCCTTTAAAAGCTTAATTATGAAATTTTGTCATAATATATTTCTGCTAACTGAGACTTTATCAAGGTAAAACCAGAATAAGTTAAAAAAGGGTGATTAGAATAATCCAGAACAGAAATATTAACCCATCATTTTCTGTCTGACCTGCGATCCACTTGAAGATTTGGACACAAACCGTCAACTTGAAGAATTATTCACTAAAAACTCCAAGTAGAAATGAAAAGTATGAAATAAATCATATTTGGATATTTGGTTACATCTCTAATAAACCTCTTGGAACACATTCAAATGTTCCCGTTTCAAACTAGAACAGTTCCAGCAGTTTCTGGTTATTAGGACTTAAATAAAGAAACAACTCAACTCATTTAGGCAGAAAATTATATCTTTACGGTGACAATTGTCCTTAAAAATGCTCCAACCTTGTCCAAAGAGTACGTACAGGAAAAACAGCTTGATTTACCGAGTCTACTCATTATAGCTAAGAAATGGAAAGTACATCTTACTGTGTTCAGAAAGACTCTTAATATCATTTTGAATAAACGTTTAAATAAACAGTGAGTGTGGAAATTTGTGTTTTAAAGTGAGCTTCTGCATATTTACCAGGAGAGACCAACATGGCCTGTGAACATGAAACGATCTGTGGCGCATTTGTGTGTTTATATGGAATCTGTTTTTAGAGGACTTGTTGCTATGTTGCTGCGCACGATTCCGACTCCAGTTGTGGGCTGTCAAATGAATGTTTTAAGCCATCTGTAACGATCTCTTTTTAGAGTATTGAATATTTCAAACTTCACATTGAAACGTTGCTTTTTGTTGGACAACCTTGCCAAAGGAGGCTCAACATAAAAGGCAGCGTTTAGATTTCTGATGATTTCAATATGTCACAATATTTGCATGTCCTCTCCCTACTCCCACGGCCAGAAATAGCAGATAAAACACTGCACAAAGAAAAAGTCCTGCATTTAAAGTGGGATTCTCTTAACTGCGGGATGTTCCTTTCGGAATTTGGGGCAGCGGCGACATTCATTTACAACACCTGTAACGTTTCAGCGACTCGTCGCATCTCTGGAGACGAGATGGGAGGCAGAGGAGGAGAAGGAGGAGGTGCCGAATATAGCAAGAACAAATTTGTTGCTCCACAAGGACGCTGACATTCGGTGCCATAAGTTTAGATAAGTGCTCTCTAGCACAGACAGAATGACTTGAAATGAGGTTTTGCAGCATCCAGCCAGACAGACAGCCAGCCAGACAGACAGCCAGCCAGCCAACCAGCCAGAGAGAGAGAGAGAGACAGACAGACAGACAGACAGACAGCCAGCCAGCCACCAGCCAGCCAGCCAGACAGCCAGCCAGCCAGCCAGCCAGACAGACAGACAGACAGCCAGCCAGCCAGCCAGAGAGAGAGAGAGAAAGACAGACAGACAGACAGACAGCCAGAGAGAGACAGACAGACAGACAGCCAGAGAGAGACAGACAGACAGACAGACAGACAGACAGCCAGCCAGCCAGCCAGCCAGCCAGCCAGACAGACAGACAGACAGACAGACAGACAGACAGCCAGACAGCCAGCCAGCCAGACAGCCAGACAGACAGACAGACAGACAGACAGACAGACAGACAGACAGACAGACAGACAGCTCTCTGACCACAGTGGCATTAATTAGATATGACTGAAGAAAGCAATTAACTCTCGCGCCATTTGTTCTGCTTGTTTACTTTCATGCCTTTATTTCACTTAATAAATTCATTGGCACATTTGGGAGTAGCAGGCTGCTACTTTAATCATCATTTTAAACCTTTTCTGCTGCTAATTTCTGTAAATGGACGCATGTATTGTTTGGTCCCTTCATTGGAACGGTTCAGTACCCACTAGCGCCCCCCTATGGCCACTAGCTTCGAGGACAAAACTGGAACATCTTGACCAGGGGTGCCCGAACCTTTGCATTCTATTGTATATGATGAAATGTGTGCACTGTTTCTTTTAAATCAGAATAACATCTGAAGCTGAAGGACGCTAAGTGACACGGTTTGAAAAGGAATCATCATTCTTGTCTGATAAGCTTCAAAACTGAATAGCGCGTTAAGATACCAATGCTGTTTGAGAATAAATCATAAATAAAGTGCTTCATCTTTATTCCCCTTTTCAATGGGAGAGTTTGTCTATGTCTGGTCACCCTTGTGAGTACTTTCAAAGCTAAAAGCTGAAAACCTTTGATAGTCATCCGTCTCCGTCCTATGGAAGTGCGCGTGTTGTTCATTCCAGACGTATTGGCTGTGATACTCCACGAGTTCTAATGAACTCATATTCCTGAATATTTTAGAGGGATGCGTTTCTCTAAGAGATCCTGATTTTTCCCCAGTAACACTGGAGTGTGAGATCCTCACACCCTGGAGAATGATGATTCTATGCTATTATTGTCCAAGTGCAGCATCTACCTGATGCTGCCGACAGATGTAGGAAGCACTTTGCTCCTTAATGGACCCGTGTCTCATTCAATGCGATGTAACGGCCACTCCTTCGCACTATTAGAATTCATCATGTACCAACACACATGCTCACAGGCCCCGCACACACACCTGATCATAGATACCTGAGGTGTGCGGCCGTTGTAATGCACAGCCCGTCGTTTGTATCCATGGCTGAGGCATCAAAGGTCCTGGTAGCTGTGCAATTACCTTCTGAGCAAGATGGGACACGACATAAATATTATTATCAACATGTTTGTGAAAAAGAAATGCATCTGCCTCTGAATTGGCTCGGAAGCTGTGATTTTCCTGTAATTTTCCCCAGTTCAGAAAAGTCA
Organism: Takifugu flavidus; assembly: GCF_003711565.1. Lineage (NCBI taxonomy): Eukaryota > Metazoa > Chordata > Actinopteri > Tetraodontiformes > Tetraodontidae > Takifugu > Takifugu flavidus. The sequence goes on from NC_079533.1 coordinate 2,263,357, forward strand.
CGCTTAGATTTGTGTACTTATCTCAAATAGAGCACATTTAGAACCCCCCCCTTCCATCGCTGTTCATTTTAAAGAACTGAAAGTTTTCAAGTCATATTTGCACTTAATTACAACTGCTGTAATTTCATTTTATTCCGCTGAATTGTTTTAGATGAATGAAACCGTACTGGACCAGGTTTGATGGGCAGATGGAAATGGAATTCTATCCTCCCATTAATGAAAGATGGGTCTGACATTTCTGGAGCACCTGATTAAACCAACTCTGTGTGAAACACATTAATTCCTCCAAAGCTTGTAGAAACGATGCTTCACCTTGTTAAAAAAACAAACAAACAGACTGACTGCTATTGTGCCATGATTTTAAACTATTAAGGGATGAACTGCTGACCCGTCCAGGGAGATTCCTGCCTCCCACTTACTGCTGACAGACTCGAGTACTCAATATTCTAGTACTGTAAAATAACAGATTTTTTTTTTGCTTTATTAATTTTCTCCCGGCACAATATTCATAAACATAATGGTGATGGAGCAGTGGCACTTTCTTTCTTCTTCAGAGTTTAATGGGTTTTTTTGGGGGTGGGGGGCATTTTCAGATCTTCAAGGATGACTCTGCACAGAGCTCCGTGGGTTTGAGAAAAACACAATTTTCAGCAGCAATATTGTTCTTGAACACTCTGGTCTTTTCTAAATAAATCCTCGTCCGAGCTTTTTCTCCTTATCATTCTGGGATTTGTCCCAAACCCAAATATAAAAAAAGCAAACACAAACTGGCTCTTAAATGTCTTGCGGGGGGGGGGGTCATAGCTGAATGAAGATGTGGAGTACAAAAAACAAGGAGTAGGAAATAAAGATTAAATGGAAACTAGAGAAAGCAACGTTGTCTTCCGTCCATGCAGATGTTGCTTTGCCTCCCAACACTTAGTTAAATAATAAAACAAGACTAAATAGTAGCAGATTGGCTGGTAAAGGTATGTAGAAATGTGCACAAGGACAATAAAAACACCACAGTGAAGGTATTTGAAATACATTTATTTTTATGGTAATATTGGTCAACCTAGTGGACCAGCTTTGAAGCCTTGCTGGCCAGCTAGAAGCCAGTGGGGGAATCTCATGGACCCTTACCGAGGGCCATCCAGTGAGCGTGAGCAGGGGTCACATTGCTGGCAGTAAGTCAAACTCCTTGGAGTGTTGGACTCCGCTAGGGCTTCCCTTTATCATCGATTCCGGTCGTTATTTCAATGGACAAAAATCCGAGGAGCAGCCAGGGCTCAGATTCAGGGGCTAGAGGAGGTATTCTCTACGGGAAATGTCGGCCTCATGGATCCGAGTGTGAAGCTGTTGGGATGAAGATCGGCGTCTAAATCTGAGACCAACTAGAAAAGGGGGTATTGCCCACTCCAGGTGGGTGATGAGTAACTGTGGAGGAGTCCAAGTTTTTCAAGATCTTCTTCAGGAGTGAGGGAAGAAGGGTGGGGAAGGTTGATAGACAGATGGGGTAGTACCTGCAGGTGTGTGGACACCGAGTGAGATTACCAGTCAACCGCGCTCCAACTCTCACTCCAACTGGTGAGCTTTGGGTAATAACTGAAAGGAAACGATTAAAATTACTAGTACCTGACATGGAAGTCCCTCAAGGGAGCTCAAAGTAGAGCCGCTACTCTTGTGGGTTGAGAAGAGCCAATTGAGGTGGTTTTGACCATGATGTCTCCCTGGGGAGGTGTTTCATACATGTCCTGCTGCGGTTAAACCCCAGGGCAGACTCGAGACACACTGGAGAGATTGTATCTCTTGGCTGGCGAGGGAAGACCCCGGCATTTCCCAGAGGAGCAGGGTGGAAGCGGCTGGGGAGAGAATAGTCTGGGCTTCTTTGCTGTAGCTGCTACCCCAGTGACCCCGGACCCAGATAAGAAGCTGACACTCAGATTCTGAGACGGTGCATTTAAGGGCAATAAATAATCTTAAAGACAAAGTTGCCACACATCAACCCCATGGACTGTGGCAAATTATACAACACTGGAACCAGTTCTTTTCCAGTCAGGATATACGTCATATTTGTTCTCCATATAGTCACAATACCCCACACACACCCACACCCACACACATACGTATATACTATCCCTTTCCGTGAAAAAGAGGAGTTTAGCAATACATGTACATACAGCAGAAACCCGAAACCCAACTCCTCCTGGGGATTGTTGCAGGACCGCTCCTTTACATGGAATTTTGCACGAATGTCCGCTTGCTCAGGCTTGTGGGAATTTACTGGCAGTTTTGTCTTGTGAAAGCAGACCCTGTGTTCTCTGGTAACAATATGGCTCATAATGGCGAATTTGCATGGAATCACTGGAGGGTTCTGACACCTACAATCTGGGGAAATCTCAGCAAAATATGTCTGGTAATGATGAATTTAAATGCAAATGGCAACTTGACAGGGGAAAGAAATTACATCCGTGACTTGGCCAAATTGACCCAAATTGAAGGAAAAACTCTAAACCTCAGAATATTGGTACACCAGTTTATGAAAATATAAGATAAGTCAAGCAAGCTAATAGTTCTCATGGAATGAAGGGAAATAAAAAATACCCGGAGTAAACCCACCGGAAGCTTTCCCAACTCGAGAGTGGGAATCAAACCCTCCCATCGCCGTGGCGCCCACCGTTTCTGCTGACTGCATTAAATGCAGAGGCCAACTTTGCTTGTGCACCTAATACATATGTGACCACCAAGGTCACCGTGTCCGCGTACATGAAGACGTTGCATCATGGGACTTAAACAGTCCACTGGCGACTGACTGTGCGACACTGTTAACCTTCTTTGTTTTTTCCTGAACACCTGAACACTTCATTTATTCAGAACAGCAAACAGGGAATATTGTCTCTTTTTCACAGTAAGCCACAGAGGGTGAAAACACTCTTCCTCCCCTCGTTCTCCTCCCGGCACTCACTTCGTGTTATCCTCCGAGCAGGGATGCGGGGAGACTTGGAGATCAGTGGAGGAGTCGGGAGCAGAATACAGATCAGCAGCGGCGAGAAGACATGGCCGGGCTATTTAGCATACCTAATTGACCTCCAGCTCCAAACCCCAGCCCTGTGACTACCCCCCCCCCCCCCCACACACACACACACATCCAGCAGACGCACCCCCTGCCCTGACGCCGATCCTGCATGATATTAGTTTCTGATACGCCGTATACCGCCATCTTTAGTGATGACTGGCGTTAATTGTGATTCGGGACAGTTCGCGTCTTTTGTGCACCAAAAAGAATCCTCCCCGAGTCCCCCCCGACACACACACACACACACACACACTGCTGCTGTCAACCACACAATCAGGCTGAGCGAGCCCCGACTCTAGAGGCTGCAAAACTAATTTTACCTTAAAAGCTTTAAAGGTGCAGCTCGTTGAAAACGATCCCGCGTGGGAGGAAAATCCCATCAGAGGTCCAGCTGATGTTAATCTCTAACCCGAAGTTCTGTGTTTAACATTAATCGACAGTGAAAGTGAAAAGAGTTGATTGGATGCTTAATGAGGAGATTGAAGTCTGGGCGTCTGTATGGTACGTGCACTGTCTCACATATCCCTGCCACCACAGCGGGATACCTCAGCAGACCTCCAAACTATTCAGTAATTAAGCACCCACCTCCTGCTAATGGGATGATGCTACAATATTCTTTTTGGAACGGTAAGAAGAGGAGTTGTGGAGCTGTTATCTCAGTAACAGCACAGACATAAAGACCTCACACTGAAGCGGCTCTATCTATCTATCTATCTATCTATCTATCTATCTATCTATCTATCTATCTATCTATCTATCTATCTATCTATCTATCTATCTATCTATCTATCTATCTATCTATCCATCCATCCATCCATCCATCCATCCATCCATCCATCCATCCATCCATCCATCCATCCAGGTCTCGTGAAGATGGACACTTTATCCATCAAGAATTCATCACATTGTCCCAATCATTTCTGGGGAACTCGTCAAATATGGTATTTATGTTTGGGAAAACTGCTGTCCTATAAGTACAACCCATCCAAATCCATCCGATTTGAGTTGGGATTCAGTGTCGCTTGGTGTCAGAACTGAAACAAATAGGGTCCCGCCCACATTTCAGGAGGACGCCACAATTAAGAAGACAGTCAGTTTAAAGAATGCAATAAATACAGTTGAAGTTGACAGTAAAGGCGTGTGTGTGTGGACAAGGACGGCCTGACTCCACGCTTTTCCCTGGTTCAATATGAGGTCTTTCAATCCTACAGTCATGGCGGTGTGATGGACAGCTCAGACACAGTCGGATGGCTTCCTCTGTGTGCCATCACTTCAGCGAATATGTACGTAGCTTCAGGAGTGACACCTAGCTGAATCATCCTCTATCACTACCAAGTGCTCCATATCCATTACATTATGTTCTAATTTAAACCTCTCAGGGATTAAAGTTGTAATACAGCTCTCTGCCGTTTGCATTTCAATTACACCACTAACGTCTTCGCTGTACGTTTCGCCTCGCCTTCATTCCTTGACATCACAGGAGACGGATCCTGGTAACGTATAAAAAGATCTATCGGAAATTAAATCCGGAAAAGGTGCCACAACAGCAATGCGACTGAATTAGACCGACTTTAGAGCAACTTTCTCTCTCTCTCTCTCACCTTGGGTCTCCTTGTCTCTTGGTTGACACCACTTTCAGAAGCCACGGTGATGTTGGATGGGGAGAGAGCTCCCCTCAGGCATTAACGCTTTACTTTGATGCACAGATTTACTGAGACGGCCACACCGGCATCCTCCAGCATGGAAGGAAACAAACTCCAGTCGTTTCTACTTCGTCGGCACGAATCGCTCTGATTTTTTGCTTGTACAACATCGGCTTGCTGTTCCTCAGCTCTGGGCTGAAGTGTTGGGCTTTTGGTGATCAGGAAAAACAACAGAGGCTGCAGACTAGTCCTGAAGTGAAGCTGCAAGAAGAACCCAGAATCGTGACTTAACCCGGTCGTCATTTTCCAATTCAGTGTTGAACATCTTTAAGGTAAAGATGATTAACTGAGGGGGATTATTTACGCAATTGCTCCTCCAGTTATGAGCATAAAGGGACGCACAGGATAAATCCTCACTTCGGGGTGGCGCGTACATGCGAGGGGAGGAACATGTCTACCCAACCAGTCGTTTAACAGAGACAAACGAGTCACGCTGACAATTCCAAAGGACAATGTTCCGCAAGTCTTAAAACACGATATGATTTATGAATGAAATAAAATCGATGGGTTTCACTTTGCGGCGCCGTATAGAAGAGGCTCACTTAGAGGAGATCACAGGGAGGCGCTTAATAACAGTAATAAACCGCTGCCAGACACGTGCGAGACTAATGGGCGGAGCCTTAACCTTTGACTAAATGTTGTGTTTATTGAATCTTGAAAATGTAGCGAACATTGAAAACTCACCTGTAGCAATTGCTCTCCATCGGAGTCACATGTTTTCTCCTGCTGCCACATGTTTCAGGTATAAATAGGATCTATACATTCCTTCATACGTTCCTTCCTGTTTACTTTGAACCCCACCGGATTTTGTCATCAGAAGTCCTCCTTTTATTGTGAGAGACACGTTAGACACGTGAAGAGAAGGTTCACATCAGAACCACCGGCTCTGGTTCTTTAAACATCACAGACCGGTGTCTTGCTCTTGGCGCATCAGCCATGTTGGATCAGGCTTCTGTTCGACATCACACACGTGTGCTGCTCCACCTGGAAGCTGTACAGCGTCTGTGATTCTGTGAGCCAACAAAGGCCTTTACACACCCTCTCTGTGGCTAACGCAGAGCTGGAGCGTCTGATACTGAGCCTCCACCTACATACGCCCAGTTCAGGTTGGTGGAACCATTTGTTGGTTGTTGGAGCTGTTTGTTGTTTCATTGATCAATATAATTCATCTGATCACATCGCCGTGCGCGCAGTGTAGGTGTGCCGGTAGGTAGAAGATAATCAATCCCTCATGTTGTATTTTTTATCAACTACCCTCTCCCACGGCGTTAGATGGGGTATGAATAGTTTTCTTACCTTTATCACAAATTTAAAGTTCAGGTTCTGCTGGAAACAAACAACTGAGGCTTCATATTGGAAGTTTAAATACGTTTGACTCTTCACTCAATTCAATCACATTTACGCAGGCAAGAGATGAGAGCGAGAGGCTAAAGTTACTGCAGCTTATTGGTTTTTATGGCTAGTTTACTTCTAAATTTGTCCCCACCTCCCCCCTACACTTGACAACATGTCAAAGCCCAGCGATGCACATGTTGGCTGCAGTTAGAGAACAGATCAGTCAGCTGCAGTTCAAGTGTTGACGCATAAAGAAAAGGATGATAAGATGTGAGGGCTGGCATCATGTCTGGTGATTAGCCTGGCCTCAGTTAGCGCTGTGTTGTCAGAGGCTTTCTGCCCAAGCCAAAGGCATCATCACAGGCTGGGTGGGGGCGGGGTGGGGGGACGCAACCACTGACAGATGAAAATCTGCCGAGTGACACAGACACAACAGCAAAACCAACAGAGGCCAGCAGACCACCTATCAATCACTGCTGTGCCATGGAGAGGGATCGGCTGAAGTGTCAAATAAATAAATAGAAAATAAATAGAAACTGACAGCTCTGTGTTTGTGTTTGGGTGTGTGTGTGTGTGTTCCCTGTCTTTCTCAGGGTTGTACACTGATTGATTATTGACAGAATAAAAATGAGAAGAGTGGGTGGGCAGAAGATTGCAATTTTAATACACATTAATAAATATGTAACCCTGTCGGAGGGATTAAGCCAAATTGGTGTGCAAAGATGCAGCGCATAACTATATTTATGGTTAGAAAACATGGCACTTGCAGTTTCCTCTCAAATCCCAAGAATTGAAGTCTGTGCTGACGGCACAAACACCTCCAGGCTGCCCGTATGTGTGCTGCCCACAGAATATAAACGAGAGTCGGGGGCCTATGTGGGCCTGGTGAGGTGAGAAGATGACAATGACCAGTGCTTGTACATCACCTTGAGGCCACTGGTGGTCTGTATTTAATAAGGACACACTCATGCAGGTATGCTGAACAAGACCTGAGGGAAAAACCACCTTACCTGCTTCTGAACCGCGGCCTGGTTCACCTTTAGCATATATTCACTCAGACGTAAACATGCTTTTGGAATGCTAATTGTTGTGGGGGTGTCTGTCATGAAGAGAAAGGGGAGCTTTAAAAGAATGGGCTCGCTTTCGAAAAAATGTTCTCCAGTTAATTTTTGGAGAAGACCATTTTCTGATAGTGCCGTCATGCAGTCCAACACCCCAAAGTGTCAGCTCCCGCGAGGGCTCTGCTCCTCTGCTAATGGAGAACAAACCTCACTGCCAGAGGTGTGTCAGGACGCCCATTATCTTCTTAGAAGCAATCACTGACATTGTACAGAAAGCCCTCCAAAAACACTCTTTGAATTTGATAAGAAATAAATCTTTCATGTTCTGAAACTACTCCGACCTGGCTCAGACCTCTGGAATCTGACTTTGAGAACACCTTCTGACTCAGAAAGATACGACCGGAGTGATGAGTATACCCAGAACACAGGGACGTAGCGCATATGCTACGTAGCTACACGATTGGTATAAAACCAGCACGACTGGAACTTTTCAACAAGTAAAAACAATAAAGAGAATGCCGTAAAAACATCCAACTCCTTTGGCAACTTCACTTTGGTGATGAAAGGAAAGCCAGATGAAAGGATAAAGGGGAGTTCAAGAGGAAATATGCATAGCCTTTTCTTGGATAAATTGCCAGCTCTCAGATATATAATTCATATACGTATATGATAAAAAGCTGCCTCCCTCACAATGGCGCCGGGCTGAGGGACGGAAAAATGACACATTCCTTGTGTCAACTAACGTCTCTGCCCATTTGCCGGCTGATTTACTTCTGGCTGTGCCTGTTTTTTCTTCTCCCTGCATGTTGATTCCAGCGGCTCCTGCCTCTCCGGTTGCTCCTCGCTTGCTCTGTCACCCGTGCATGTCTTCTTAGATGTTGCATATAAGATGGGCCCTGGTGGATCCACAGGGGTTATGGTCTGAGGAACTGGCAGGCACTGGTTCTGTTGTCATGTGTGAGCTTGTGGGGCCTCGTGCCTGGTTTCTACCTGTTAATTAAGCACAGTATGCTTTAAAGGGGCTTTGGGTTAAACTAGGTGCTGTGGTTGTGCTCTATGGGCTTTGATGATGCAATTTGTGTTTAGAATGATAACGTGATTGGAATTGTGGTCTGGTTTGTGTCATTTTGCGGTTCTATCTGCGAAAGGTGCCACATAAATAGTTTTCTTGCTTAGTCCCTGGTCCTGGATAACTGGTTTTCTGTGAGGTTTTGGCTTCATCTGGTATTCTCTCTCTTTCTGGCTGTGGTCTCTTCCCTGATGCCTTTTTAAAACTCTCTCTCTCTCTTTCTCTCTCTGTCTCTCTCTCTCAGCGCTGGATATGTGACCTGGTCAGGGGTTTCTCACTATTAGTGACATGTTCTTGTCAGGTTAAACACCCCATCCATGTAAACTCCGATAATTAAAATAATGACTAAATTATGTGCTTCCTAATTTTAAATGCAACCGAATGCCTCAAATGATCAGATTTATTTATTGTTATTATTATTGATTCTCGGTCTTTTCTAAATGGTATTTTACCAGTTTTAGTTGTACTTTTTACTTTCCGCTTCTACATCCATTCGTCTTCCTGACGGGGGTTAACGGGGGTGCCTGTGCAGCAGCCTCATGGTCTGTTTTACATAGAAATGAAGCCAGAATTAACATGGTCACGGCTTTTGTAGGTCAGACATTTGAAGTTGGAACCTGTATATTTTCTGCGCTCTTTATTACCCACGTGATGGTTCTTTGGAATTCTTATTTGGAAATTCAGTTGCAGAAAAGGAAAAACAAACACTCTTTTTTTTCTGGCAGGTGATCAGGTGGACAGCGAGAAATGGAAATATGCACAAATATTGCAGGAAGCACCTCCAGGCATTCACAGCATTTAGAAACCTTGGACTAAAAACATGGACACTTTCCTTCCAAAGCCAATACCATCAGTCTTCTTTAACAAAGTGTATTACACAGATTGAACAATCCATCATCGCTTCCCTGCTCTGTCCTCATAGAGTAAATGAAATACTTTTCTTTGTTCTGAATGGACACTTTTTTTGGGGGGGGAGACACATTTTGGTGAGCTGTTCAATGAGATCTGCTGGTGCTGGTCATCTTTTTGACTCGGCCTTACCGCAGCTTCGTTTATTATTCAGGAACAGAAGAACAGAGGGAGATTAGAGCCATCCCTTTAGATACATGCATGAGAGGAATACACTGCTATTTTCATTGTAGGACTGGTTTGGTTTGTTTCACGGTTGTGATTTCACCTTTAAATTCTTGTAATTCATTTTGTCAAAATCCACCCGCGCTCACACGGAACCACATAGAGATTCTGAGGTTGGGCTTAATCAGGAGTGTTCCTTTGACGTATTTTGCCTTTTGAGAGCTTGAATTTTGCCATGGAGGACCTCCCCAGAAATGTGGAGCCACCATCCACTGTCAGACACCACTAAAGCTGTAACTGGGCCATCAGATCTTGCCACCAATCATTGGGCCACTTTTATCAACTCATGAAAGAGTTGAACAGAAACACGCACTCCTCGTCATAATCTGACAACCGTGCACAAATGAGCAGAGAGCTTTTGCTGTGCCAAAACTGATGTGTAGCACGATTCCACAGGAGAGGGAACATGGCTGTGGTATAAATGCCCTCTGCCGTTATAAATGTTGCCACCTGCCAAATGGATCAAGGACATGCACGGCCCTCTAAGCACCGTTAACCACATCCCAGCGAGGCAGAGAACAACTGTGAAACTCAAGTAGTGTCACTCTTTTGGCACGTTAAATTTGAATGAAGAACCCTGTGGGGCGTTAAATGAATCCTGTTCAGCACCTACTAACTTTGGTATAAATATATGGACGGTGTGTTTGACTTAGCATAAATACATGAGCGGCAGCTCTTGGTGCAGGTTATTTCTGCTGGTAATCAGCACATGCACTGAAGTGATGTTGATTGTGTGTATTTAATTTCCAACATTAGTTTGCATTTTAAGCTGGTGCCTATAACCGACGCAGGTGTCACACACTGAGTACTAAAATAAGAGCTTTTTGAATGGTTCCCTCTTTGTACAAAAATAGAGGTTCCTGTGCCTCTGAGGGATGGATCTTTACACATCAAGCACGCATGATGAAGATAATTTGCATATCAGGCTGAGCGAGGCATCTGTTTAGAACTAGCCGAGATACAATATATGTGGAGATCAGCTTCAGAACTCTGCATAACAGTGCACCATACTTATATTACAAATCAACAACAAATTAATAGACTAATCAAAGGACAAAGATTTGCTGGTGACTTTCATTAAAAGTTACAGCTCATTACAGCTGGCTCGAGGCCCTTCAGCTCAAACAAAGTTATCTAAAAGCTGGAGCCACCAATTTATCCCTGCGTATTGTCTCACTCTCAGTATTATTGTCTGGCCATTAGCTCCATATTCTATTAGCTTCTCAAAGATTGTCTTATGGGCAAGGATGTTCATTATCCCGACAATCAGCCGGTGTGTATCTGGGGGCTCATACCCTCTCAGGAGGCACGCGGATGATTTTCTGCCTCAAATGAAACGCGGTTTTATAATTTGATGAGAGTGATTAAGGCTTTCTGAAATCTTCGCATCAGATTAGGACGTCTCCAAAGCAACAGAGCCCTCGTAAAAGTCAGGTAATGTAAAAGTGATGTAAATATAAATTCATTTTGAAAAGGGGCTCGAAAGAGACATCTTCCATTTGCACAACATCTTACCTGGCAGTAAGGTGTGTGTGTGTTTGTGTGTGTGTGTGTGTGTGTGTGTGTGAGAGAGAGAGAGAGAATTGATAATGTTTCCTCTATTGATTGTGGCGAGAATAAAATATTAAACGTGAATGCATAGTTAACTGGGCATTACAGCTGAACTGGTATGGTACGGTACGTCAAGGTTGTAGCGCCGTGGTGGAATGAAACGGGCAGAATGTTTAAATATTCACATCCTGATTCACGGCTCGCTCTGTTTTTCTTGTACTTGAATCCATCAGGCTGCCCAGTGGGTTCCGGTTGTTCTTTTCACTCCCCCTTTTGTTGCGCTAATGTTGCACCTTGGAAATATAGACCCCACGACACTCATGCTGGCCATTGACTTGGGCTTTTGTGTTTCTGTTCATTTTGTTTAAGGTCATCAATTTCATTTATCTTTTTTAGCCTTGGGGTCAGTCCACTCAAGTACAGAGTCTTTCTTCAGATCAACTATTACCTATCTCATAAACTAATCTAAAAATTCAGATTCAGATTTCAGATTTCAGATTGGCTGGGAAATCTGTCTGAGAGCGGAGGCTTAAATCAGGCTGTTTGGCTGATGGAGTTTGTTAACATGCTGTATAATCCATGTTGGGCCCCTTCTGTTGCAATCAAATCACTCCAGTGGACGGTTTTAGGATCTGAAGCTGCCAGTTAACGACTCCGGTTATGATTGAAACTTCACTTTTATCTGCAACTCTTACCAACCACCACAATTTATCAGTGGAGCTGCAATCAAAATTTAACTGTAAGGGAACTGTAGAGGGAAGCAACACGACCACGTGTGTGGTGAACTAGTGCTGTGTGACCAGCGGTGATCACGCTGACGTTCTGTTTGTGTTCACAATGTTCCTGAACAAAAATGAGGAGCACACTCGAGCGAGACTTTGCTGCTCATCCGTTGGGTTAGGAGATCGATGTGATGTCACCGTGACTCTGGTTTGAAACTCTCCTTGTGTGTGTGTGTGTGTGTGTGTGTGTGTGTGTGTGTGTGTGAGGATCTTTTGTATTTTTACGAGATCATGGTCACATCAGATTGTCAGCAAAGGGACATAATTTGGCACATTTTGTCATCTTTCTATATCAGAGGTGTCAAACTCAAATACCTAGTGGGCCAAATTTTATATATGATATAATATAATATATATACTGTATATACACATATACACACACACACACCACACACACACACACACACACACACACACACACACACACACACCACACACACACACACATATATATATATATATATATATATATATATATATATATATATATATATATATCAAAAGGTTCCGGGCCAACATTGATATTTATTGACAAAAATCTTCCTCCAGCTATAACAGGGAACCTTTTGATATGTGTGTGTATATATATATATATATATATATATATATATATATATATATACCAGCAGGCCAGCTCTAATAGTCAGTTGGTATGGCTTTGCGGCCATACCCACGGGCCAGAGTTTGACACCTATGTTCTATATAAAAGGAAAATGAGGTAAAAATGCTTCCAAATGAAATCAAAGTTTCAAAGCATTATCATTCACAGCTGTAGGTTTCACTGTAAACCACTCTTTCAAGATATTTGTGTCTGTATCCTCTGAGTTTTTAATGAATCGTTTGATTCACTGTTTTAACCAAACTGGACTCGCTGGTCGTTTATGACAGGGTGTGAAAATGACCATCAGAACTCTTCTTCAACGCATTAAGAACACTTTGAGGTCATCAGCCTTTAATCTTTTAGTCAGATTAAAATACAAGATTAAAAAGCCTTACTTGTCCTTGTCCCCACCCGTGCAGATTGTCCTCTGTTGCACCGATAACTGGGGCCACTCTCCCCTTGCCCACTTAGCTTGGGGACAACAGGGACATGTTTGCAGGCTTTTCCCCTTGGAGAGCACTGTCACCTGTCATTTGTGAGAATGAACACCACAGCACCTTTATTTGCTCACCAAGTGAAGTGTGTGTATACACACTCCCTCTAGACTGCAGAGTTGCTGGTCTTGCTGGTGTGTATGCATTAAGTATTAAGAACCCTGATGGGCAGAATCCAAAAAAAACAAGGTGGGTGGGAGAGGTTGGCAGAGTGGACGCAGTAGGCTGCGGCCTTCATATGGTTGCTGGCTTCTTCCACTGCGGCATATGTACAGTACCGAACTGACAGGACATCGCAGTGTGTCAACAGAACAAAAAAAAAGGTTCTATTCCAGTATGTTTTTATGTATTTCTATCTGTAGTGTGCAGTTAAGTCAGGGACAGCTGTTGGAAACCGGGGACAAAGCTACGGAACAAAGAGTAAAATAACCGATTCTACATGGTGGTGTAAAGATTTTCTGACATGTGAAATGTATCTATAGAAACGTTATTCACAGGTAATTAGAGTGAGCAGTCGCTGAAGCTATAAAGGGGGCTCTCTTTGGAAGATGTTGCGTCTCAGCTGACAAAGAAGACAGGTGCTGCTGGAGGTTGAGTGGAAGGACTATATGGAGAAGGAGGAGAAGCGTATGGTGGAGGTGGCCGGCTGGCTCTCTTCAGCAAACTGGCAGCAAAGGACATCCAGCTACGTTTGCAGGGAACACGGCAAGACACTGCATGTTCTCGCTTTCTTGAGGGATGCCATTCCATGATTTCCCAACCTGAGGTCCGTTGAAGTTATGCAAGCTCATCACGTAGGAGCCCCGAAAGAAGAGACAAATGGCAGACATGTGGCTTGCACTATCACCTACAGAGATCCTGAAAGTGGCACTTGGCGTGGCCGTGGAGTAGGTGGAAAGGGCCATCCGCTTCACCCCTGCAGAAACTTGACTTAAGATGTCGAACGGAGGAGTGAATTATCTTTTCAACTGCCCACGGGAGGTCAAGGATTCCGTCCATTCCCTCGGTTAATAGTCGACAACAATCCAGGTAATTCAGCCAACCGGCTAGTTTATTGCTAAATGTGTTGCTTGAAGGCTAATAAACAACTTAAACCAAAATTCTGATGAGGACCAGGAATAGTCTGTGATGACATTCCTACTAATTTTCTATTGGTTGATTTTTGGTTATTTATTTTATTAATTCATTTTAGTCTTCCAAAGACACGTGAACCTGTTCTTGCCTGTTTTCTAACTGTAAACACACTCGGATTTACTGGCCTTTAAAAAGTCTTCAACAACTATAATGGGAATATCTGTCGACCACTTTGGAAAAATTTGGGCAGGGTTTGCAATTTCTTAATATTTAGATTTTATACCAAATCCCTCAGCAATGGTCCGCACAGGCCACACCTGCTCTGCCACTTCCCAATATACAGGGAGACAAGGGGGACTGCCCCCTTTCACCTCTACTTTGAGCTCTTTCCCTTGAACCACTGGTGCAGAAAATTAGACAACATCCTGGTATACATCCCATTGTAACATGGAGCATCGTATGTCCTTGTACACCGATGACACCCTTCTTTCTGTAGGCAGTGCAAGTTCCTCAATCCAGAAATTGCTTTGCTCTTTTCATGCTGATTTGACTTCCTCTGCCCTCCCATACACCTGTAGTTAAACACTTTAGATATCTTTAAGTTGAAATTTTGTCATCTACGTCATCCATAGCATTAAAAAAAATAAATCAAATCTTTTGCAGTCAGACTGAGAAAGCGTTGGGTGAATCTCCGAGATTCTGGGTTAAGTCACGTGGTCCCGACCTGCAGTAAGGCTTTAAACGTTATCGATGACGTCACTGTAGGAAACAATACCAGCACAAGTGCATAGGGGAAAGAATCTCCAACAAGATCTGTGTAGTGACCATGGTTTTTACCAGTAGGGGCTTTTTGGGAGTTACATGAGGTAAATGACAGAGACGGTTGCTGGGACGCAGTGTGAAAAAACCCCAATCACCAGCTAATATACTATAAATATGTTAAAGAGGGGATGCTAACCCATAGCAGGCCTTATTCTAAGATGGACTGGAGCACAGCAGCCATGAAGATCCTGGCCCTTGCATGGCACCCACCATATTCCTTTGGGTTGGCAGCAGTGGGCCAAATTATTTCTTGAAATTGTCTTGATGGAGTTGTTTGTTGCCTGCACACAAGGGGCCAATTGTGCAGACCTGTGGGGGCAGCTCACAGGCTAGATGGATAGAGGTGCAACACAACCAAACTTGATTTTTCTGTTATATTTTAATTGGGGGGAGAGATCTTGGGTGGGAGGTTCATAGGGAGTCGCCATTGTTTGTTTGATCTGGCTCAGAGTCTATCAATGTAATTATGTAAATATTGTATCCACATGCAAAGTACCCTGGGATTTAGGAGAGCAGAGCTCAGACACTGGCTCTGCACCCAAAGTTTGCATTCTCAAAGTTTTCTCTGCTCAATACTAGAAAGCTTACAGTGCAGATAAACCCCTCCTAACTAAGAGTGGCTTTGAGACATGTGAGGAAATACTAGTGTAACCGTGGGCAGAGAATGGTTTTGGTTTTTTTACTGCGTAATGAAGCTCCTCACAAATACACACAGGAAGTGGAATAAATATGTACACAATGGTGGCTGCTTTTCTCAAAGCCAAACACATCAAAGCCCGCCTTGCCAGGGACAACCACAGCCGAGAGCAGATCACATGCTGTGTATTGAGCAAGCAGCAATAGATCTAAAGTAATCAACTTTCACTCTAAATGACATCAACCACCACGTTTGCCTGTCAAAGGCTGAGCTGAGCATCTTCTCTAATATGAAGAACAGAACAACCATGATCAAAGTCACTTCTTTCCCTCCCCAAGGTTGTCATCTACCAACATTATGGGGTGTTTTTGAATAATCCAGTCAGGGCAGCTGATTGCAAGTTCTCAGCAGAGCTATAATATTGAAGATATAGTTATTAACTTTAGACTTGCTAACAGCAATGTCACGAGAGATCTAACTCTAAAACAGTCCAATAGTGTAATCTCACGTCAGCAGATCCCAGTAACCGGAGAATCTGATTCGACTCTTGCGGATGATAGAATACCAGATTTGATTTGTGTTCCAAGCAATTTAGTTTGCGGGTCATGTTTCACGGCTCCGCTGACCTTTAATCTCCTCTTTGCTGTTGTCTGTAAGGTCACTGACCTCCTCTTAATGGAAATGCAACAATCCCCACATATGTTCCTGATTCTGACAGTTGCTCTGCTGAATATGATGTAAAGCTAAACTTCTAATTCCTAAGAGAGGAGATGGAAATATTAACTAAGACTTAATAACATTTGTTACAAATGCACAAGTGACTGTGTGTGTGTTTTTCTGTGTGTCTTTGTGTGCAATTGTGCAGCAGTCTGGCCAAAATAATGCAATATTTACAATATTTGTTAAATATGGATTCCTGAGACTTCAAAAGGTTGTTCTAGGTCTGCGTCCAGGCTTGGTCTCTTAACCACCTACAAGAGCCCCTCATCCTGGAGCCCATATGCTCTCTTCATCCGATGACGCACGGCAGGTGCACATTGGGTGTTATGTTGCCGTACTTATCGGCAGGAGTGGTCATTAGCTTTCCAGTGGGCGTAGTTGAGGTTGTAGGCGTCGGTGCACCAGAGTCTGAGGGAAAAAATGCATCTGCTGCTGGAACGCTGCGGCTGTTTCTCCATATTTCATTGCCATTTTTGTCTTCAGCCCTTTGCTGTCCTTCCCTGTCTCCTCTGTCCTTCTATTTTCTCCATTAGCACAAGTCCAAAGGTTTGTGCGACGGTCTGGACGTTGCGTTTCTCTGCAGAGGTGCAGCTCTTTGTCGGCGATGCCCGCGGCGCTGCAGCGCGAAAGCTCTGCTGAATAGTCACTTCTTTCTTGCACAGGGTTCTTCCTGTGGACCCCCCCCACCCACCCCACCCAATCAGTGTCAAGTTATCCAATAGAGAGTACCACCCTCGCACTCCTCATTTAACACCAGATGCCGTTATTTGCCCACCTGGGACTCTCCAAACACAGGATGTTTCCCAGAAGCCCTGACGCATTGTGAGACATGTTGGGGGCGTTTTTCCTCGTAGGACAGAGTGGGCGATCATTGTATTTTCGTGTGAGGGACCTCTGGTGAACTCCTTTTGTATTAGCCCGAATGCTGCTTGAGACACACGAGGAGATGCGATCGCCACCGTGGGCAGAGAGACGCTTTTGTTGTTTTGTCTCCTTCGCGCTCCTCGCAAACGCACGCACGAAAAGTGTTGCTGCTTTTCGGAAAGAAAGAGAAATAAAACTCACATTATCAATAATTCATGGAAGTTCATTTGATCTGGCTCAGTGTCTTTCAATGTAATTATGTAAAATATTGTATCCAAATGCAAAGTACCCTTGGATTTAGGAGAGCAGAGCTCAGACAGCGTCTGCACATGAAGAGGGGGAGAAAGTAAATACGCAAAGTTTGCTCCGCTGGATATTACGCAACGCTTCCGGTAAAGATAAAGACCTCGTATCTAAGAGAGGAGAGAGAAAACATTGAGAAATGTTAAATACCTTCTTAATCAATGCGATAAGAAAGATAAATCGAGGACCTCAGGCAGTGTGCCGGGGAAGCTTGATCAGCCTGACTTAAGTGAGGTTTGTGGGAACTGCAGAAGATCACACTCCCTCTTTTGTACTGGAGTCCTTTGGCGAATGGCTCATTTTTCCGTGATTGCTTGTTAATTCCTTTTCTGGTGAATTACATTACATCAATTGAGGACTTTGAACGTCTGAAAATATTGCCTCTTCCCTTTAAAAGGCCGTGCACAAAACTGGTGGTGCTCAGTGCTTCAACCACTTAATCCTTCATACAATATTAACACGGACGGATTCCCGTCAAGGGCGCATCAGAACAGTGAAAACACCAAGACGGACCTGTGTGCATCGTACGCCATGATTCCTGATATTCCCTTGTGTTTGTTAGGAGAAAGTTAGTTCCACAGCTCAAGTCAGAGCCCAATCAGCGCAGATGAGTTTTGCAGCTTCACGGGATGAATTATGAATGCCTAAATGCATTATGGGATTAATAAGCGGAGATGGTGCTGTCAGAAGGCTGCAGCTTCGATTGGCACATTAGTGTGCAGGGATTAGGATATTAGTTACGCTGCTGACAGACATGTTCCTGCCGTGTTCTCATCTGGTTCTTCATGCTTGTCTGCACGTGGATTTCATGTTCAGTCTTTGGATTTACTTGCTGTCTGATGTTGGGACACGTGTGCTCGTATGTTCGTTCCAGCATGACGACGAGGAGGATCTTATGTTGCTCTCTCTTCTCTCTCTGTCCAACCTGAAGTGCATATTGAATGGAAAGAGTCTGCTAGGGATTAGAATAATGGCGGTGGGGGCAGCAGTGCTTAATGCTTCATCACCTGAGTCGACCTGGGAGGAAAAAACCATTAGAGGGTTTTTTTCATAAGCGTCCAGCAGGCGCAGAGCTGCCAGAGAGTTTTCCTCACTTCACATCCCAGTAACTGAAGGCTCTGACCACTCTGCTCTTCTGGGGAAACGTGTTTTCCCGAACCCGAGATGTGAAATGATCCAGCGGTAGAACTTGGCAGACGGGCGCTACATCATATTTAAAAAGCAATGCAGCCGAGCAGGTGGCGGTAAAGAGGTGGATTTAAACCTGCGCTCTGGATTTCAGTGCAAAGAAGTTAAAAAGGATCCATTTGAGTCATTCATTTCACTAATGTTGGGACTGTTGGGCCATGTTTGTTTGCCTTTAAAAGGTGGTCCTTCCATATTCCCATCTGGCTTGATCAAATCTCGAAAATGTCTTATATATATTGTGTAGTGTGGCAGGACTAAAGGTCCAGCCTGAACTAATTTACGGGCCGTTATGCTGACATGAAGGATCTGCTGCAGCGTTCGCAGGGGCACTAATGATTCCGTCCACCCTGTTTTCTGCGAGATAATAACATTTCTGCTCTCTTGAAGAGAACAGAATTCTGGAACATTCAAATCGAGCGCTGGTATAATGCAAGCAGACATCGGTATGACCAGATCCACTCCGGGGGCATCGCGCTGATCTGGCTCCACAGAGCGCATCTGTCTGGTCGGTATTCTCGCTGTCGCTCTTCCTTTAGCTTGTCTGCCTCTCCGTCGCCCCTGTGCAGGAGCAGCGGTCCTGCAGCAGCGGGCTGCACCAGTCAGGTGCTCCTGACACGGGTTCTTCTCTGTGCAATGCAGGTTAGTTCATGGTTGGTCTTTCACGGCTCCTCAAACCCTTTAACCTTCTCATTTCCGTTTTCTGTAAGGTCACTAATATCCACTTAATGACAACGCAGCCACCCTTCCTGGAGTCCCCCCCCCGTCTGCTGTGCTACACTGTGTCACTGCTGCACTCTCAGCACTGGAAAGGTTGAGGGGGTGGGGGGTGAGGGAGGTGCCGGTTGCTGGAAGGCTCTGCTCTATGACTGCCCCTGTCAAATTGATTGATGACAAAGGCGAGCGTCTGTTCTTGGCAGGCTGGGGCTTCAACCCCGCGGCTGCGCTGATACACTTATCTTGGTTGGGAGTGCCGTGATGGTCCTGGTGGAAGGGGCTGCCATCACGGCGCAAGGGTGTTAAGAAGGAGATTACGCCTCTGCACATGGGGCCAAATGAAGTTGCGCGATGCTACAATGTCATAAGGATGCACGCTCATGCACACTCTGCGGTTGTATCTGCTGAAGGCTGAGCCTGCAGTGTCTGTGTGACACTTGAGAGGAAGACGTCCTCCTGGGACAAGTGTGCAAGGAATCGAAATCTCGATTTCCTACCATGAAAGTAACCTGTGTAAATGTTAGCCGTGATGCTAAACTCTAAAAATCCAAGCATTCCTTTTGCAAACATTGAACCTTGAATCCGTCCCCGCTCATAGGGATGCACACTCATGCCTGTTGGTCCTACTGCTGAAGGATGGTCTGCTGTAGTGACACGAGATGTTTCTGTCTAAGTGATACTAATGTTTGGGAGAAATGAAGTCTCACCGGCTAAATGGAAGACAGCAGTGGGGTGGGGGAACAGTGAAGGAGGCTCCCATCCTGACAAATGACTCTCCATGTCAGGAGCTTTATGGCCCTCCGGGTTCATTTCTTCCCCCGTTTTTGTGGCGCGACCCAGAGGACTGTCTGTATCGTAGACCGGAATCTCAAACCACTGAAAAGGTTTCTCTCCCTCGTCTGCGCTGTTGACAAATGCAGCATGAGATCTGCGGGACACGCTGGCGATTTATGAACGGGCCTGTGCTGTGCTGAAAAGCACGCTTATTCCCTTTTCTTACCTCCTGACCTCTCAATGACAAGTAGACCGACAGAAAATAAAACGGATGTTTTCAGTGACACTATCCCTCACCGTAAAAATCACTTTATCTTTTGAAACAGGTTATTTTTGTCATAGCTGTTACTGTGCCACCATAGTACTCAAAGTAGATTTCCTTAAAAAAATCTAAAGTCAAATCAGCCAAAAATGAATAAGCAATTGTGTAAATTAACATAACTTGTGGAATCTTGTGTAGACGAAGCAGTTGAAGCTCTGCTATTTAGCGTTAGCATGCACCTAAATATAGTAAATCTATGTGATTTCATCCAAAACACAACACTCGGAGGGCAAGTCAAGTGTATCATTATTCTCTTTTCTTCTTTTTAAGAGAAGGGAAAAGAAAATCTTCATCCTTCATCTGGGAATTAGCCGCTCTGCTCCCAGAAGAGTGTTGCAGGGAGGCTACGATGTTCTCTCAGTTCTTTCGCCGTGCAGGAAAGTTCAAACCATGACAACAAGGGAAGGGATTTGTCTTAAAGATGTGACTTTATCTTAATCCACTGTCCACATCTCTGCACATAAAGCAAACAAGCTGTCACTTATATTTCCATGTGTCCCTGTTCTAATGCGGCCACACAAAGCGCCGCGGCGCTAGCTGTCTGCCAGCGGACTTTAAAAATCTGGCTGCCTTACATCATCCTGAACAAATAAAGCAGAACCGGCTTCAACAACAACCCCCCCCACACACACACACTCCCAGACAATCCCATGGTAGAGGACTGAACCGGTGTATTTCAAACTGATATGGAAATTTAGCCGGGCGAGATTGGGAGGAAATCTGCTTTATTGCTTTTTTTTTGATGAGGTCCACACTCCAGAGCCATCAGTGGCAGCACCGAGGTCAATGTTTCTGCGGGTGATAAATGATTGAATGAGATCTTCATTTTACCTTCATAGCTTCATTTTACAGCCAATCGCGAGCGAGCAGCAAATACAAGCATACTTTTCCAGCCCCATATTTATCGAGGGAGGTTTTGGACTTGGATAGCTTTCTATATTTTTTAATAGCCTCATCAAAGCCCCATCTGGCACTCTTTCTGTACCTACGACAAGCACAATGGAAGTACGGTCACTTCTATACATGCTGCTTTCTCTTATATCACAACGGCTTCCTGTGTTTGAACGTATACACGTTTCCGTCTGTCTGGATGGACTTTTGCTACTTGTGCCGTTTGTTTTTCACCATATTCTTTTGGCTGTAGCCGAGAGACGTGGTGTTTATTCTGTGTACGCCATTTATTTAATACCTGAATAATTTAAGTGCTGCTTTATGATGCAACGGTTGCCCACAGGAAAAGACAGGGAAAAGGAGTAGGCGAGAAACTGATTCAAAAAGTGCCTTTAAGCGTTCTAACTTTCCTATTCTCCAGTGGAGCTGAGCAGTGTGCAGCTGCGTATGTGTCAAGCCCATCAGGCAGGTAAGTTAACCTTAGAATTTCAACATATCAAGAATGTATTAGTTCATCCTCAGAAAAATCATATGGGAAATGATGTAATGTTTCAGGTTTCCCTTGGAAAAATAACACACACACACACACACAGTTCTTTTTATCCTGATTCTCTAGACTTTTTTGTTTCATCCCAGTTATTCATATTTCGTATTTCTGGAAAAAAGCTGTATCGTAACAATCATTCTGCTCTCTTCATCCTGGGAGAACTAATGGAACTGAGTTCCAAGGCCAGCCTGACGAAATGGCAGAATCCTTGAAACCTGAAAGGACTGTTTTGTTAGTCTGATTCCTTTGGTCGTCTGTTTGATTCCTTGTTGAGGTCTGAACCTTAATCTTGTTGCTGTGTCCTCAGCGTGTGGGGGTCGGTGCCCCGTAGCGCCCCCTCGTTACTGGACATGTGGTCGATGGATCAACGCAGACTCCTAATATAAAGTTCTTTGAGTTAACAAAGCCGTGGAAGCGCCTTTGTTCAGGTAAATTATTACAGTACTTGCGCACATTGAGCTCTGAAGCTATCAAGAATATGTCTCGAGGACAACTCTTTAGAGGACAACTCCTCAGGACCCCTCCGTGGGGGCTCAGCACATGTTTATCCTAACTGAAAAGAATATTGATCACGTATAACAAAAGACTGCCGAAACAGATAATTACTGAAGGAATTCCAAGGGAATTTGCTGAACGTTAGCGAGCCGCTGCTGGATACGGCCTCCTGTGGGGCTGCTCTCGTCCTCTTTGGCCTCAGGAACACATCTGAGACCTCCTCGTAAACGTTGACCTCTGAACCCTGTTGCTAGCTGCATCTTATTGCCTATGGGTTCAGTTCCTCACCAAACAGTGGCAGTCTATGACCGGATTATTAATCTGGTTGATACAAAAGCGGCTTAATTATCGAGTTATTCAGTGATTTACTGACTAAATAAGAGAGCTTCCTAGTCCTGAAAGGAAATTATGTTTAATATCAAACACTCAAACTTTAGCGTTAACATAACTATTCATTAATATGGAAATGATTCCAGATGTTCCACAACAGACAGAACGTTTGATTGTTGTTGTTGTTGTTGTTGTTGTTGTGGTGGGGTTGGAGATGCCAGGTCAGGATTGAAATCTAAACCCTCTCTGACCATGTGCTGAAACTGGCTGGTTATATTTTAGAGCAGGAGATGTTTCAGGTGATATCACCTCTTTTTGGGGGGTTAGCCCCCGGGTGGGGCCCCCAGGTTGGCCCCCGGGTGGGGCCCCCTGGGTGGGCCCCCCGGGTGGCTTCAGGGCTCATTAGTCTGGTAATGAACATCGTCACTGGTTTCTTCTGCATTCTCTTTTGACCTGTCCCTTGAATGCAACACGACTTGCACAAAACCCCATTTCGAATGGAGCTTTTTCTATTTATTTTTTTACACTCGAAGGTGCCAGAGGAAGACGAGTCGTCATTATCAGATGACTCTGATAATGAAAAGCCAGAAATGAGATGAATTGAATTAATCTTCCTTCAGCGCTCAGTTCCGAGCAACACAAAAGACGCTGCTGGCCACGGTTGCTGGACGGTTCATGGCTGATTTACACAGCCGACAAATGGACGTCTCCGCCTTTCCACCCGTCTCTCATTCTGTTTGAAAATAATGCTAATGTGTGTGCGGGGGCCTGTCGGGGGGGCCACAGGACGGAGCAAAAACCGGGACTCCGACTCCCTTTTCATATTTTTTAACAGTGTGGAAAGTTAGGGAAGCATTTCGAACTGCTGCTTACACATTGTTCCAATTACAGTCTGTTCCGTCTTCGTCGCTGCTCTGCTCAGGACCCTCCTTATTATTCAGTCCCCCCCCCAGTAGAATTTCTTGTCCCCTGCGAGACAGCTTCAAAATCTCAGCCTCAATCAATGAGCCTTGTTAGGAAGTCGGTGCATCGGGGAAACGCAGCCGCCGCTGGGGTCGCGCCGGAGCCGCCGGCGAGCGAAAAGCTCCGTCCTGCCTCGTTTGGAGGGACTGTTGCGGGATTTAGAGATCCAGATCCAGTTGATTCCTCTCAGGGGATGGGCGTCCCTCCCCTGTGTGAGGTCATGGGCTCCCACACTGACAGGTGGGCTTTTGAGAAAGATTAATTCCACAGTAGTTGAGTTTGCATTTTGCCGGCTGTGTTAGCAAGCGTTAGCATCGCGGGCCAGCGACCCTCTTGAATTCGATTTTTAGGATACGTAGTCACAACAGGAGCCGTGCCAAATGTAATATTTCCCTTCCTGCCCTTTCTGGGTGCTACCACTCTAACACTGGGTGACCCAGCGGTGCCGGAGGGGACCACAGACTCTTCTGTGTGGGCTCTTTTCTCCCTCAAAGACATGTGAATTGACCTCTGGGAGCGAGCGTGTGAGTGAACGGAGCGATGAGCTGCCCAGGGCGCGTTCTTGCCTGTTCTCCAGTGACTGCCGGGACTCCAGCATCTCCCAAAACCCAGATCCCTGCTAATAGAAGTGTTCTGTTTGTTTTCACCTTTTCTTCTTAAGAGTTCTTTCACTGCCGACCCTTGACCTTTAGCTTTAACGTCTCTTGGTTTGCAATGTTTCGTACACACCTGCCTCACAATGGAGTAAAAATCAAGC
Organism: Takifugu flavidus; assembly: GCF_003711565.1. Taxonomy (NCBI): domain Eukaryota; kingdom Metazoa; phylum Chordata; class Actinopteri; order Tetraodontiformes; family Tetraodontidae; genus Takifugu; species Takifugu flavidus. Next base: position 2,287,543 of record NC_079533.1, read on the forward strand.
CATGAGTCAAAAGAACTGCCTCCAGGTCTGAGATGAAGGGCCCCCCCTCGCCACAGAGAATGTGGCGTCGCTCCCAAAGAGACCGGAGGCTGGAACTGCTGCCGAAGGTGCTTCAACACAGCACTGAGTAAAGTCATATATCCAGCAGAGATTGCCGTCGAGTCTCTTTCCTTTTTTTTTACTGCTGCAGCATGAGCTCGTAGCGGAACAACAAAGCAAAAGGGCGTTTAAAGCGTCTGCTGAGGAATAACGTCTCGAAAGCAGGACATTGTTTTCCAACGGAGGAAGCGCTAATATGGAAATGAGTGTAAATGTCACCTCTGAACTCACTCAGACACAGAAAGAAGTCAGGGTAAATATATTTTGGTCGGTGCCACTAAATGAACCGCTTTGAAGGGAGAAAGACACACTCAGCAAGAGGGCAATGACAATATTTCACGTGTGTGTGTGTGTGTGTGTGTGTGGAGGACGGCAGAACAAAAGGAGGAGTTGAAGCATGACCAGACGAACAGCGCTTGTAAAATTAGCTCGGCCTCCTTCAAATGTTTTCCCCCCCAGAACAAAAACACCGAGTCGAGGAGTCGGACCGACGCCGCTGACGCCCGGCTGCCTTCACGCCGGTATTGTAATCCGGTCTGGATGAGGTCGGCCTCATTTCTCAACGGCGTTTTCTCCCCGCCATTAAATCTTCCTCCTTCCGCAGAGAGAAGCGCTGTAGTAGACAGATCGCCCTCTGTCTCCTTTGTCATGATTGAATTACCATTTGTGTTGTGCTGATTGCTTTGCCGTTTCATCTTAATGATCACTGAGAATTGAGCTGCTGGCATGAATTACGCCGGCGCACCAATGAACTGCAGGAACTCTGCAGCAAAGACTTTCAGGAACAAACTCGGTTAGTGCTGCGTCTGCCAAAAGAGAGAGGAAAAAAAGGAAAAATCCCAAAGGACAACTTTGTAGACTACCTGATGCGACTGGGCTTGACAGCCTTTATTGTCATGCTAATGTGCAGCAGGAGTCGGGGAAAAAAAGAGATGCATTCAAAGTGTAAAATCCAGAATTTTCCGGGATGTAGCGCGCGCACCTGTCAGGATGAGGTAGATCGCTGTTGATTCTAAAATAATAAGGAGGAGGTCACCTGGGTAATGTCGAGGATTATCAATTTGAATAAATCCTGCTGTTTTCCAGAGGGGAAAATCGCACCTGGGAGATTTCCAGCTTACGAGTCAAACTCTGACAGACTTCTGTCTGCAGCTAAACGCATTCCGAGCGTCTTAGCACAACTTTACCCTATTTAGAAGTTTCTCAGGCACACGGGTTAATCAGGTGTGAGTCAGTTAGTTGCTAATGGGAAAGACGTTATTCCTTACTTTCATTCCTCCTTAAACTCCGTTATTATGCCGAACGCAACACATTTCCCATTTGATGCATTCTGGGTTCCAGCTATCCAGAGGAGCGTCTCTTCCAGAAAGGCTTTTTCTCACCTGGCAATTGATTAAACTGTAGCCTTATATGATTAAATGAAGACAAATGGCTTTGAGGAGCACGGTGATTGTTGCTACGTAGAGGCTGTGGAACCGTGAAATACACCTTAAGTGTTGATTAGATTTTACAGGTAGCGGTGAGGCTCCTCTTATTTATACTTTGGAGAGGTGGCTGCTGGAGCACTGGTCATTCTTTAACTACAGGAACGACCCTGAAGTCACTTCACCATCGTATTTCTTGGAGTTTGACCTCGGTAACGTCTAAAGGTCTTTGATAACAAACATCTAGCGCGTGTTGAAATAAACAACGCCCCCTTACACAACTATTCCACTCCGAGTCGAGGATTAGAAAGCTTTCGCACTGTTATTATCGTGTTGTAACTGGTGTATCAGCAGCAGTGTTTGCTACGATCACAGAAAAGGCTGAAAGGCTTTTTTTCTGTTTAGCAGGTATATTTAGCATTAGCTGCTACATAGAATACCTGAACAATTGTGTCACACAAAGGATTTAAGTCAGTACAAAGTACGGAACCTTCAAAAGCCCGCGGAGATAAGGTTAGCTTCACAGACACGCAGTCGTTGATGGGGTCACTGAAGGAGGCCTGTGCCATTTTCCTGATGATGGGCTAACACCTCTATCACGTTATCTCCATCGCTGCATCGCCTGATGACTTTCGTGATACCATTTGCTCGTCAGACTCGTCAGGGTGTCACAACGAAAGAAAATGATCTGATCCTTTGTCCATCGTGTTGTCATTGGATCTGAATTCAAGTCAGATAAAGCTGCAAAACACCAGGTGACCCCTGTGCACCTTCTGCTGCTGAAACGCATATTCATCCATTTTCCTGCTGCAGTGTGAAATGAACTCGACTTCTCTGCTAAACTATCAGATGATTCTGTTTGGAGTGATGAGCTGCTGTGTCCAAGGTGTTGGTTTCCACGGGGGACAAAAGTGATGAGGCTAAATGTGTAACGCACTAAGGTGGTGCTGCTGCAGGCGGGCTGCAGGGCGGCGCTGTGGGACCGAACGGCCCACAAACTCTCCGCGCTCTCTCTTTAATTCTCTGTAATAACATTCTCTCATATTATTCTGGGTCTGAGACTGTCAGAGCAGGTTTTGCCCCACGTAGCTGTCAGAAAGCTCCCAGTGACAAATGACTCACCAGAGCCGGGCCGAGCTCGCACGCCTCAATCCCTCCGTCTTCAAGCACACGCGGAATATTAGCATTGCATCCGGATTTTCATAAACATTTGTAGTGTTTCCCCCTCTGATTTCCCCTGACTTCTCTTTGCCCACCTGCCCCGCCTTGATTGACAGGCTAAAATTAGGCTTGTCTCCAGGAGAACTTACTTTTCTCTGGCCTTTTCATGCTCTGACGCACGAGTGCGTGCATGCGTGTGTGTGTGTGTGTGTGGGAAATGGATCCTGAACTCATTTGATATCAAAGTGCTGGATTCCTTTAAGGGATTAAAGTTACTGTCTCTATTTTATCTTGACTGGAAACAGTTAAATTGAGTTTATTTATAACCGTCTTTGTACATAGTTACCTTCAGTGGTCTGATATTATAATCTATCTATCTATCTATCTGTCTGTCTGTCTGTCTGTCCGTCCGTCCGTCCGTCGTCCGTCCGTCCGTCCGTCCGTCCGTCCGTCCGTCCGTCTATCTATCTATCTATCTATCTATCTATCTATCTATCTTCTATCTATCTATCTATCTATCTATATCTATCTATCTATCTATCTATCTATCTATCTATCTATCTATCTATCTATCTATCTATCTATCTATCTATCTATCTATCTATCTATCAATCCACCCACCCACCCACCTATCCATCCATCCATCCATCCATCCATCCATCCATCTATCTATCTATCTATCTATCTATCTATCTATCTATCTATCTATCTATCTATCTATCTATCTATCTATCATCTATCATCTATCTATCTATCTATCTATCTATCTATCTATCTATCTATCTATCTATCTATCTATCTATCTATCTATCTATCATCTATCTATCTATCTATCTATCTATCTATCTATCTATCTATCTATCTATCTATCTATCTAATGAGGTGCTAATGAGGGGGTATAATTAGATCTATCTATCTGTCCGTCCATCTGTCTGGCTTCTTTTATTGATCATCAGTCCTTTTTTTTGTTCTAAATGATGTCATATGTGGAATTTGGCTTCTTTTTTGTTGCGTGTGTTGTTTGATGATGTAAATATTCAGTGCTGAAAAGAATCTCGCTGAAAGCCTCTGTCGGGATGTTTGTTTGTGAGGAACGAGCATCCGCATCTTGGGTGACCTGTGCACCAAAAACTCCCATCCTTTTTTTGTCTGCCATGCACGTTGCCAGGCGACAGTGGCGCTAATGAGGGGTCGTAATTAGCAGTGAAACAGTGGGAGAAAAAACACTTTTCTCTTCCTGTTTTCTGCGCTTTGCCGTGAAGCTGAATCGGACAAGGGCCCACACGGTCCCCTTCTTCCTGGGCAAATACCTTCAGAACTCCAAGAACTTCTGCGTAAACGTGTCGTCAGTTCCCTTCAGCTGGATAAAAAGGTCCCAAACTTGTGTTTCCATTCAGGTTTTATTGTTTGGCTAACGCACGCTTTGCTGCAGCTTCTCTGATCTCCGTCCTGCTGCCCGTCCCCGCTCGTGTGAAGCACGTCCTCCTCCTGAAGAAGCTCTTCCACTGAGTACTCAACCCCAAACAGCCTTTTCTTGCTTCACACACTGGATTATTAATCAGCACCACTCTGACAACAGTTCACCGGCTCCTCTAATAAGCATTTCTGCTTCATTATCGCTCTAAGATAGCATCAAGACTCTTATTTACACTGCTAATTTGCGCCATGTGAGTCACACAAATGGGGCCAAACGGCAGAAGAAGGAGTGATAATGTGTCATTATGGGGTGGAGTGGGTCCAAGCTCGGATCTGCAGGGACGTTTCTAGGCTACACGGCTGGGAAAAAGATCCCTGCCAGCTCCAACAGTGGACAGGTCGACCGAGGGGGGGGAGATAAAAGACTGCTTTGATGTATTCTGATACATTTTAATCCAGACTGGAGCTTATTACATGTTTTACAATCTGATTAATTACAGGGCAGCTGTAGATTAATCATGTTTAACCTCAATTTCAGAAAACAAATGCTGATAAATTACAATTTCCTTCGGGGATGTGAAGATAAAGGACAAAAGGTGGACATGTGCATTTATCCAGGCGTTGCACCTGAACCTGAACCCCCCCGCCAGCGCCTGTTTAGCATTGAGATGATATTTCAATCTCACACTGTTTTGGGAACAAGAAAACTTCCTGCAGTGTGTGCAAATGGCTACATGCTTATTAGCGGCTCCCTCTTTGGTTTTGCTGGTACCTCCAGTGGGTCAGGAGGTCGTTCTCTTCCCATATTACTCCGCTCGCCGCCCCCCTCTCCTCTGCTGCTCATTAGCGGCGGTGTTAGCATTAGCCGCACATGCACGTCCTCATTCCAATAATTCATTTCACGTCAATTTAAGCCGCCTTTGTTTTTATATGGAAGAACAGACATAATGACCTTTGATTTAACCTTGAGGAGTCAAACACGCAGGAGTGGAAACCAGGAGAATGTCTTGATGAAGCCCCAGTGTTTGGGGAACGGGGTGTGTGTGTGTGTGTGTGTGTGTGGGGGGGGTCTCATGTGGTCGCTGCCACTTTGTTGACATGAAGTGTCAGCGGGAGAACTTTAACCTTTAGTTTTGAAATTTGCTCCAAGGATAACACGTCAGATCTCTCTCTCTCTCTCTCTCTCTCTCTCTCTCTCTCTCTCTCTCTCTCACACACACACACACACACACACACCACACACACACACACACACACACACACACACACAAGGACATATTCTGTTAATATTGATAACTGATCAGCCTTTATTGTGGTATCACAAATCCCCCGTAGCATCAGCGAACCCTGCATGCAGTGTTAGCGAGTGGAGCGCAGAGCATCCCATATTTTCAGGGCTAAAAAAATGTGTGTGCGCGCGCCGCCAAACCCTGACAGATCCGAACTGTCAGGGTGTCGTGTCCCATTACAGCCAGATTGGCTACAGCCTCTTCGACCGCACTTTTGAAAGTGTTGTAAGAACTTCAGCTCTTGTTCAGTTCATTTGCCCACTGATGCGACAGAGAACGCGTTAATGATGGGGTGGCTGATGCGCGCCACCTTTGTAATGTCGGCTGCCAGGGGTCTACGTGTTGAGGGGGGCTCTTCTTTAGCTCTCCTAGATGAGTTGTCAGTCGTTATCCTTGGCAACAGCACTGACGTCAGCGCCACACCTGGTTGCTAATGCATACGTTATCACACGCATGCTAATGCATACAGTTATCACACGCTTCTATTGGAAAACAGGCTTCTGGGGGATTTAGTGGCCCTCTAGATGGTCATCGCTCTGCAAATCACCTCTGGACGATGCTCTCACAGGACAGACGCTCTCAGCCAGGTTCTCAGCCTCCCAGATTCCGAGCGCTTCAGCTCCGTGTTAGAGTTGTTGCTACATTCCCGGTGGCCCCCTCAACAATAACAACGTAATGCAGACAGGTAGACGGACAGTTGGACAGGTGGCTTCAAAGATGGATCAAGACGCCCGCCGCTGTGGTCTTGTTGTTTCCTCACGGTTGTCAGAAATACTCGGTGAAAGATTTGGTTTTCCTGGCAGGAAACCACCATTTCTGATGCTTCACAGCCAGGCCTGTTCCGTGTCCCTGCACCCAGGACACACTCAAAGAGGAATTCCTCATGTTTCAACCCATGGACTGAGGGAAGGGACATTTCTGATGGCAACATACCTCAAAAGAATTCACTGGTTTTGTGTATTTCCTGTTTAAACCTGCACAGACTGCGTTGGGGCTTGTAATAACACCTTTAGGGCTGGCCTCGGCCTCGATGTAGCCCTGTGTTTGTACAGAACACTAACGTAAGACAGGAAACATGACCAGTTGTTGATGTACAGGTGGGGGCTGATATAGTTGTAAGCCTCAGTTGCCCCTCCCCCACACCTAACCGCCCTCAAGCCTCCATCTTGACAGGAAACTACAGCTGCGGGTTCATTTGACAAGATTTGACTGGATGCACTTTGTGTGGCCCGATGTCAAGGACAATGGTCGGATGGCCGTCTCCTCGGGCTGCCTGTGGATAGCCCAGAACGTAAACAACCCTGGCGCTGGTTTCCCAAAAATGATCGTCCAGTACAGCCAAAGACGAGCGTAGCCGGCAGCCATTAGATCACCATGGAGCTGATGGGATGAGTGTGTCACCACTAGAACATGGTGTCAGGTGATGCAGCGCCCCAGAGATCTCTCCTCTGGGGCGGAGAATCTTCTCCTGGCAACAGGAAAAGACGCTAAAATGTGGGAAACTATCCTCCGTGATGATGGACGTGATGTAACAGCATAAAAAATGAAGTTTTGCTGTAGATTCACGTGCCAACGGCGCTGCGGCGTGACGCGTCGGAAGGCGGTCGGGTTAAACCAAGCGTCCAAGAGTCCTCCAACATTCTAGAGAGGGAGCGATTAGAGCGGGGTAACGCAGGTGGACTGGGCTCGTTAGCTCCGTTTCCACGCTCCATGTTCTTCCAGCGGTTCTCCCGATATGAGGAACCGTCCGTGCTGAGAACAGAAAACAGCAGCTCCAGCAGAACAGACACATCTGTTTTGTTTCCTCTGATGGAAGTCGAGGTTAGAAGTGCGCACGTGGCTTTCAGGGGCATTTGTTCTACTGGAGGATGGAAAGCAAACATGGAGATTGTGTGTGTGTGTGTGTGTGTGTGTGTGTGTGTGTGGTTGGAGTGAGTACACGACTCTGGGCAGGGAGGAGGGAACATCACTGCTGACAGCTGCATTGATCAGGCGTTGAACAATCTTTATTTTGCTAATTTATAAGAAAAATGTCCGCGCATATCTAAACTGATGCGCGGTCGATCCCAAACGCGCGCGCGCCCGTGCCCGCGCACGGCCGTGCGGCGTATTTCTCGAGATCTGTTTGTTCTCAAAGATCAAGTGCTGCTGGTTTACAGCCTCCGTCCTTTCTGGGAGGGAATTAAAGCCGAGTTTTATGTTGTTCAAGAGGCGAGACGGATCGCCGCTGACTCCGAGACATGGCGCCGATACTGCAGAAATCCGCCTCTGTTGGTCCGTGGCCTTATTAGGGGGCCCGACAACATACGTATATCATAAAGAACATCAATTATTAGTTCAAAATGAGTCCGAGTCACTCCGAGGATCCAATAAATAAATAAAGATCCTTGTTGTCCTTTCTTCCACTAATTTGGGGTTTGGGTTTTCCATCTTTTTTTTCATAAGGACGCGTTTTAATGTTTAATGTTAAAGCCCAACATGGTGGACACAAGTTTCCACGCTTGGAACTGAGAACCTTGTGGAAGTGAGCAGCTTACAAAAGGATAAAAAACGCCCTCTGAACAACTGCAGGACTTTTCCAATGTGACGGAGGCGCTAATGGCCACAAACACGCAAACAAAACATCGATAAGGAAGCTGCAGCGGACAAACGGTAAAAACATCGTAAACGACCAATCCGATGGGGATCGGCGCTATCGTTTTCGTGTGCACATTAAACTGAAATTAAACTGTTTCTATTAGAATATCTCATCTCGGTGCTTCCGAGGTTTGAAAGTGCTCCTAACTTCCTACCTGATGTCTGTGCCGATGCTTTATTGCTCCTAATGTTTTTGCAGCGTGTCGATCCACCCGGACGCCGCTCGTTACCGTGGGAACGTGCAGGCGGATCGCTTTCGTGCCGCAGACACACAGCTGACAAGCATTTCAAAGGGCAAACTGGGTGTATGAAAAAGTATGAAAAGCGCATTAGCAAACATTCATTACTTGGAAAACTATTCCGTCACGTGGGACCTTCCTGTATGTCGAACGCTGCGAGATTATTTGTGGCAGCGCCGGGACTAGCAAACATCTTTTTAAGGAAAACTGCCACTAGCTTATTTACACACACTTCACATATTCATAGATCAAGCAGAGGAAAAGAAATCACACACACTGCATTAAACATAAACTGATTTTTTTGGTTTGTTTGTTTTGATGTTTGTTCTGACTTTGAAGTCTCGTATTGACACGATGCTCTGTGATTACTAATAAGAGTGAAGACGGCCGGTGCTTTTATTTACAACACATCAACGGAAGTGACAGACTGAGTTAGTGTAAAAGGGTTTGAAGTAGATCTCCATGTAATCCACGCCATTATGGGGGGATGGGTGGCGTTTTTGACGACCAGATCACAGGCTACCGTCCTCACATGATCAGATCACGTTCTCCACGCTGGCTGCTCCTTCTCTGTTCATCTCTTTCAAGCAGGATTGGGTTATTTACTGTTTTGTATAATCCACCAGCCTGTTAAACTAATTATCAGTTACAAATTACAAGGTTGACCTTTTGATAAGCATTAAGACTGCCCCCTAGAGGCAGAAACGCTGCTACTGCATGTGTGTTGTCTGGCCACGCGTGGGTGCCACATTTAAGCAGGATGGTACCTAAATGCAGGATTTTTGTGGGTGCTTTTTAAAAAATGAACCAATATTTGTAACAACAAAGTGTGTAGATCAGACTGAAGACATCGGGGGGGGCTGCTCTGATGTTGCTCGAATGTGTTTTGTCCGCTCAAACACCCCAAAATCCAAAGGTTTTGTGCTGTCTGAGGCAGTTCCTCTCTGTTGGAACACAAGAATACACATCCCAAAGCTCCAGGTAGGCTCAGCATTGTAACGGCCATTGTCAGACCGCGTGTGTGTGTGTGTGTGCGTGTGTGTGTGGTAGATGAGAAAAAAACTACATGCTTTGTTTCATAGCCACATTTTCTTTTCCTAAAAGCGTGTCAGAGTGTAACAACTATTCCCAGTCACATGTCATAAACACAGATGTGCTCAGCCAGTTTCTGCGTGTGTGTGTGTGTGCGTGTGTGTGTGTGTGTGTGCAATCATAAATGCCAGCCTACAGTCTTTGCCGAGCCCGTGTTAAAATATTTGTCATGTAATTGCATTTGCATCACAAAGTAGATGGACGTCCTGTGATGAATAATACAACACGCTCTCAAAAGGAGACTTCAATGATTCCAGCCACCTTAACAGAGCTGAAGAAAATGGCGGAGAGCAAAGAGTCATGAATAATTGACTATGTTTTTGAAGTATCCAGTGTTATCGCGCCGATCGAACGTTTTACTGCTGCTTTTTTTGTCCCGAAGAAGCGGAGCGGCACCGTCTCCTCGCGTCTGAGCTGGAGCTTCTCCTAATGGAGTCCGTCATAAAAGCTTCAGCACCATCGGTGATTCTTTTTGTTTCCCAAGTTATTCAATATCAAGAGGGAACTAAATCACCTGAGTTACGGAACTAAAATGAAGCTCCTCCGAAATCCCTTTTTCCACTTCCAAATTACTCGAAAAAGACCCGGATGGTTTAATTTAAAGCCGAAGGTTTTCTCCACCGAGGAGTGTTTTATTTATGGAAACGTTATCTTGCTAATTTCTCTCTAAATGAAAGGTTTGTAATAATTAGGGAAGATCTTTCGCGCGCCCTTGTCATGTCTTATTTATGATGATTCAGAACAGTGTAGTTTTAATGTTTCAGTGTTTCGGGGGTCTCTGGGGGGGGGGGGGGGGGGGGGCAGGACAAATGGAGCCCTCAGCTGTTAAACAGGAACATTTTTTAAAATGAATTTCTTGAAGGGACTCTGCAGAAGTTGCAGGAAGCCACATTTTTCCATGTTTTACAAGGTTACACAGAGCCGGGGGGGGATGAAGGGGGGGGTCCTCCCACAGCACAAGTCTGTCATGAGCTGATGGTTGGACCTGGGTGACGGAGACATTGGCTCTGCTCACTCAGAAACGTCATGCGTTTCGTCTAATTTAATGATTTAATTAGAAACAAAACAGAACACTGAACCCATTTAATTGGAAAAGAAATGAAGGCAAGTGTGATGGAATTTGATGGAATGTTGCAGCTCTCCATTTTTCATTTCACCCCATTTATATATTTACATCAACGCGGCAGAAATGAAAGAGCTGCTTAAGCGTGGAAGAGTCGAGATTTATGTCCCATATTGAGAAAACAACTCGGCTCCTTGAAGAATCCGTCCACAGAACCAGTCTGAACGTCTCTTTAACTGAATGATTGTTGCCTTCCATCCGTCAGTCCATTGGTTCTGGAATAACTGCACTTGGAGGGCGGTGGGAGATGTGCAGCAAAGGTCAAAGGTCAAAGAAGAACAGTTCTCCCACTCTGACTGCAGACGATGTTCATCCGGGCGCTTCCATTTGTCGGAGGTCGAGATGTGATATTTACCAACAGGAACATGGAGGATGGTAAATGGCGCCCCGTGTGTCATTTATCCTCTCTTTTGTTATCATCCCGCCACAGACTGGGACTGAAAATCTATCACACGGAGAGCGTGTGGATACTTTATTCCCGTAAAGCAGAAACTTTCCAAAATGCTCTCCTTGCTCGGCTAACTTTGATTGCGTTTCTCTGGCTGCCTCTTACGGCCCCGCCATCATTTTTAATGATGGAGACACAAAGCTGGGGCAGGAGCGAAGCCCGATGTCACCAGTTGGTCAAGCTGCGGCGCCGCGATGCCCGGCGAAATCGAGAAGGGGCCCGGCGAGACGCGTTTTCAAAGCTTCCGGCCCACAGCAGCGTTTTCCTGACCCGGCGGATGAGGCTTCATTGTGCTCCAACGCAGTCTTCGTCAGGATCAGCCATTTTTCCTCAGTGGAACTGACGGAAAGGATTTCTATCTCGATTCCGCGCACGCCCCCGTGCTGCAGTCCGACGTGCACCTCCCCGTGGCGCTAATGTAGAAAACGCTAGCCATGACTGCTCCGATTGTTGCCACATTTATCCCACCGTCACATTAGGGTAAAAAATAAGAGAATTTCTAAGTGATTTGGGGTTTAGCTTGTTGTTTGCAGCAGGCTAGATGCGTCCGTTGACGTGCACGTGGCGGGATTCCGAAAATAGAAGCTTTTTTCCGATGAGCTTTAAGTGGAAACAATCGCAGAGGGGGGAAGTTAGAAGAGCGAGGGCCGAGGCCGAGTCAGCGGGACGCGTGGAGACGTCGTTGGCAGGCAGGAGGCGACGCCTCGGTCGGAGATTTTTGCCCCTGCAGGCGCAGAGATACGGCGGCGTTGTGCTGTGCCCCCAGCATCGGGATTTACAATGCTGGGAAGACAGATTATCACAGCAGGCCCAAAAGGAAAAGCCATCACTTTTTATGCCTGAGGGCGAAGTCACCTCTATGCTTTACTATTAGCTTGCACAGGCTGCGGAACGAGACTTAATCAACGTGGGCCTCTGGGACGTGTGGGTAAGGTGCTATAAATGACGGCCGTCACCCAGGAGCCCGCTGGGCTGCAGGTGCCATTGGGCATCTTTGCACAAGCGCTTTCTCTCGTGCAACCAGAAGGCATTCCATTTCCTCCACCCTGGGTCCCAGGCTCATTACAGCCGGCAGATGCATTTATTACATCAGGAGAGGCGGATCGCAGATGAGAAGCTGCTGCATTTCCTGTAAAAGTTCCGCGTGGAAGATTAGAACCGCTCGGATTAGAACTCCAGAATTCTGATGTTTCAGTGATATTTGTGAGATCTCATTTTTTTTGTAAGGAAGAAAAATTAGGAGGGAGAAAAAAGTATGGTGGAGATAAAACATGCAAAGGCTAGCTGTGCGCCGCGTTAGCGCAGCAGCCGGTTTCAGGAACGGCGACGTTAACATTCATCCCGATAAGCCGGTGGGCTGATTTTATTTGGATTGTCGGTGGTCAGCGTCCCCGCAGGTATTAATTCCAGCACAGTTCAGCAGTGCTCATGATCAGAGCTCCGGGTTTTTTTACGGCATCAAACACAAACTACTTAAAAGGGGAGAACAAAGTGTTCCCTTAATCTTTTGAGCTACATATTCTCATTCAGAGTGTGCACGCCGCAACGCTCGGTTCCTGTAAATGAACCACGGCAGCCAGGCAACCGCACGCTAGCCGACGCCATCATATATCAAAACGCTGGGCAACAAATATTGGTCTTCCTTTGAATACGACGCGCACATCGGTTAAAAATGCCAGAAATGGTTGAAGAGGAGCTTTATTCGGGGTTTTTTTCACATCTCACCTGGTCACGTTTGTAATGACCACTGGTCACAGAAGCAATTCATTCAATTCATTCGTTCAGAAGCTGCGGAGGAGCTGTTTCATCCATGGAAAACCATCCACAGACCAAGTCCTGGTGGTTTAATAGCCGTAATCACGAGCTTTGGCTCTCATCAGCTAAGTCCCGATCGCTGCGTGTGTCAGTGAGACGCTTCCAGCTGCACACCAGCGCTGACAGGCTTAATACCAGCATGGAAACTAGGACACACCAGTCAGTGCCACTGGCCTCCCGCATGCTGTCCTCCCCCCTTTTTGTGTCCTGTGGTGTTTGCAGCTCTGCCCGGGAAACAGTTTTCCATGTTTTCGCAGATAAGCCCGGTTCCCTCGCAGATCATTTGATTTTTTTTGAGGGACGAGTTTGGAATTATTGCGCTGTGTGTTTCTGTCTGTCAAGATTAAAAGTGTTTATTATTTCTAAATGAAATACGATTGTTATTTCGCGGCAAAAGATTTTTATTTTTTCGGTGAAATTTTGATTGGAACCCATTTTTGTCTGGATTCGTGCGTTTTGAACCAAACTCAGAAATGTTCTGAAGGTCCGTGACCTTTGAGTCAATTGCAGGAGCACAAAAATCCAATTATATTGTTATTTTCCCCCAAACCTTTCATCCTTTATTAAATGTTCCACAGGATCTAAGTGCTCACTTCTGTTCTTGAACCACAGCTGCACCAATTCTTTGCTGCTTGCTGTGACCTTCCTCAAACAGATAATGTGTGTGTGGGGGGGTGTTTAATATAAAAAATGTTGCAGCTTGAGACCTTTGTGCAAATAAATAGACAGTTTGACCTTGTAGGAATTATTTAAAAAAACTGCTGAGTTTCGACGTCCACATTTGTGTAGAACATTACAAATGAGCGGCGTTCGGCGAGGGATATAGAATACAGTAGCGCCTCAAATGGCGTGTGGAGCAGGGCTGAAAGGATATTAAACACTGTTAAACATAGTAATTGTTTGATATAATCTGCCGGGAGATGATTCAGACTAAAGGGATTAAGGGGGAGCGCTGCCTCCTGTGGTACTCCTGTGGAGGACAGCTTTAGACGATTACCCGCAGGAGCTTAAAGGGTATGAGGTCAAAATTAGACAGCTGCTCATGGGCTAATTAAATGCATTGAAATGATAATAGTACTGTCATTGCTGGCATGGTGGGGGTAGATTCACGAAGGTACGACTGGACAAGGGACAGAGGGAAGCAAAAGGAGCGTATCGGACTGGCTGGACTCAAAACGGGGACGTTTTCGAACGGTGAACTGACGGCCTTTTGTGGACTAGAAAAATGTGTTGGGACGAATGGAAGGCATTAATGGTCAGACCTCTGATGTGGTTGGGGGCGATGAGGTCAGAGGCCGATCACCCCAAGACTCTCTGAAAGGCCTCCAAACGCAGACGATAAAAAAACCCAACATAATCAATCAGACAAAACACCACATTAAAGCTCCTGTTCCTCCAAATCTAATACACACATCCGTGTAGGGTTAATTAAAGTGTATTGTTAAGCAGATGCCAGTAAACAATGAGGTCATTTTATGCTAGCGTACACCCTTGGTGTACCACCAGTGTGATTTAGCGGCTACGCTATATAACGGCAGACAATATAATGTCATTTTTGTATTCTTTGGGAAAACACCAATTACTCACATTAAGAAAGAAACCTGAAGGTTCCTCCCATGTATCTCTGCGTCTGCTGTTCCAGCCCCACGCCGCAGCCATTAATATGAGGCGTTAGTAGAATGGACTCATCCGTCATGTTAAAGGTTCATATTATTCCTCTACTAGCTAATAAGTTAGCTTGACATTTATTTCATGCATTAATCAGCAGCAGCGGATGTTCCGTTCTGTTTAACCTTGGCTGGGAGGAGGAAAGAGGAACTACTGAGAACTCTGCTGCTGCACGTGAACAAATGTTGCCTTTATTGACTGATGTGTGATGGAAAACTCACGTTGATGTTCCTGATCCCTAAAGATGACATTTAAAGTCACTGTTAAAATCTGACCTGCCGCTAAAGCAACCTGCGCGCGTCTACAGCTGAGCTCAAAGCCGTAGATGCTAACAGTGTAAACAATTTCTAGCGGCGTAACCAATAGGGATCCAAAACTGAAAGGGATTTTTCATCGGTGAACTTCTGGAGCCTTCATGTTTGGCTCCTCTCATCCAGCAGAAGACAAAAGAATCAGCGGCACAACTCAAACTCTGCCCCCAAAATCATGACTAATGCTCCGCCAACAGCTAAAAGCAGTGTTTTAAACACGTTTGAACTGAACGTGGTTCGTCTGAGGACAGAATTGATCGGAGGAGACGATACAACAGTCTGGAAACTCAAATGAAGTTTTCAGAGAATAGATTGCTCGTCTTATTTTCATCAGTATTTACTCATTTGTCTCAACACAAAAGACTCGAGGGTGCAGTAGAGCAGACGGTGCAGCTGCGCGCTGAAGGCTCTGCTGGTGCTGTTGGAGTCACCTGTCTGCGCGTCCCTCCACAGCAGGAAGTCTGGAAAGAAACTGTTGTCATCACAGATGTTCAAATTGAAAGAGACTAATGAGCTGTTCCGTTCAGATCAAATAGAGTCAAGAAGCTGCTCCTTCCGCTACTCTGGAACCTGCCCCCCTCTCTGGAACCTGCCCTCCTCTCTGGAACCTGCCCTCCTCTCTGGAACCTGCCCTGCTCTCTGGAACCTGCCCTCCTCTCTGGAACCTGCCCCCCTCTCTGGAACCTGCCCCCCTCTCTGGAACCTGCCCTCCTCTCTGGAACCTGCCGGCCTCTCTGGAACCTGCCCTCCTCTCTGGAACCTGCCCTCCTCTCTGGAACCACTCCATTTAGCTCACACGTGCACATCAGGGCCGCCCAATAGCCTCAAGCTACAAGTGTGAGAAGGAAGGATGTGTGTGTTCCCTGTAGGACCCTGAGTAGGAGAGAACCAGAAGAAGACTGACCAACTGGATGGATGGATGGATGGATGGATGGATGATGGATGATGGATGGATGGATGGCTGGATAAATGATGGATGGATGGATGGATGATGGATAGATGATGGATGGATGGATGGATGATGGATGGATGATGGATGGATAAATGATGGATGGATGGATGATGATGATGGATGGATGGATGGATGGATGGATGATGGATGGATGGATGATGAATGGATGGATGGATGGATGGATGGACTGATGTTGGATGGATGTTGGATGGATGATGGATAGATGATGGATGAATGGATGGATGGATGTGGATGGATGGATGGATGATGAATGGATGATGGATGAATGGATGGATGAATGGATGGATGGATGGATAATGGATGGATGTTGGATGGATGATGGATGGATGGGTGTTGGATGGATGATGGATGAATGGATGGATGGATGGATAATGGATGGATGGATGGATGGATGTTTGATGGATGAATGGATGGATGGATGGATGGATGGATGGATGATGGATGGATAATGGATGGATGGATGGATGGATAATGAATGGATGAATGGATGGATGGATGGACAGACGGACGGACGGATGGATGGATGGATGGATGGATGGATGGATGATGAATGGATGGATGGATGGATGAATGGATGGATGGATGGATGGATGGATGAATGGATGGATGGATGGATGGATGGATAGAGAGGGAATAAATAAAGAATACATCTATTCAACAGAACATCTGCACTCGCTCCTCTTCTCCTGACCCTGAGCAGCTCCTCGTACCCCCTCATCTCCCCGAGGGGGCCGTGAAAGTGCCTCCAAAGGTTTTAGGGAGTAATTGCAGAGATGATTTTCCTTCTATTTTTAGGTTCGTTATTACCAAACAGACAGCAATCTGACCCCCCCCCCCCCCATCCCCTCCAGGAAACCCTCTCTGTCTCCAGAGGGTAACCAGGACAATGGTCTTGTCCCCATCGTCCCAACCACTGAGGGAGGAGGCTCCGTGTCCCAGCAGGACAAATGAGTGAAGGAGGGACGCTCAGGAGGCTGATTCCATCACTCCGCTGAGCATCAGACTCCATATCGCCTAAAAAAAGCCCCACGTTATTTCCTGCGCCGCATAATGAGACTCATAGTGAGATGAAGTGATTCTGGTGCTGATGATATCAGCCATAGGGGCATTCAAGCGCCAACTTGCAGTAAATCGGGCATAAAATTAATTTCCAGACTGCGTTCCAAAAGGGGCCCGTGTAATACAGCCAATATTCATTCTGCATTGTTGTCAGGATCTGTCACCTGCACTCAGACGCTCTTGCAGGGTTTGTCTTCCACGTTTGGCAGCTGTTGCTGCACATCTCCATCAGAAAGGCGGTTCTGCTGCTCTCAGGTGTGCTTTGGATCCAAATCTGAGAAGGTCAACAGAGGGAGAAGGAGGAGAAACTACCAACTGGACGCCCTCAAGAGTCAAATTTGTCTGTCGGATCCGATTTCTGACCCTGTCCCAAGTTCAGAGGCCATTTATTCCGCTTGTTTTAGTTCAATTTTACCCCCCAAACACACACGCACGCACGCTCGTGCTTGTTCCACAATTTAACCGAGAACAAACAGTTGGAGGAAAATCACTATTTTTACCCCAGAAAAACCAAAACACGGACTCATCTGCTTCAGTTGGAAGCTTCATCCAGAGACGCCCGCTTTCCTGTCCTCGTTATCCCTGCAGCCAGTTCACGTTAGCAGCCTGTCAAACACCGTGCCAGGAGACGGATGATCTAACAAGTCCAACGTGTGACATCCAAGTGTGGCGGTTCTGCATGATGCCTCACACACAACTGGGTAATTTCACCATGATGAAAACTGGTCTGTCATGGAAACCGGGAGCCAGGCTAACCAGGATGAAAGCCTCAGCCTCAACAAAGGACAGACGTGGGACCTTTCTGACCCTACATGAAGCTAACTAGCTAGCTGTCTTCCACAGCTCGCGAGCGTCTGCTGCTGAGCTGAGATGGAACTTTGAGGATAGATAATCCTGTGCTCTTGTGTGTGATTATTCCCATTTCAATGAACACATGTTCAGACATACATTTTGCTACGGCAGTGAGAGCTGAGGAGCAGATGGGCAATTTTAAAAAGGCAGAAATGAAACGCACATCCAGCCATAAGCGGCTCTCATCACCTGTATGTTCACAGCCCAGAAAATGTCGCTGACTTCTCTTCAAACTGCAATTTTATTGCGTTTTTATCCCTTCCGCAACGCACGCCGCTCAAAAGGGACGAGGCCCAATCGTGTTCCCGTGTTCTCGTGCTCGCGTGTGCGTGCAAAAGTGCCACCTGGTGGCACCGGGAGGCTTTCACTCCGGCTTTGGTTTCATTTTCCGAGAGGAAGCGCCACGGAAGCGTGATGCAAAGCTGTTTATGGCTGCGGAATATTGATCCTGTCCAACAGCACGACCAGCAACATAGAAATATACAGCACAGAGCTCCGATTAGCATGAATTCATGAATCACCTGATTCATAATTGATGTAAAGACCAATTGGTCAAGGATAAATTTCCCAAGCTAACAGTAATAATACGCCAATAGCGCCCCGAGGGCGAGCAACACTACCCAGAGAACAGGTGTTGGGCGTCCGTGATGTTTGCGTAGGTTCTTCCTCTTATGGGATATCTGAAGATTTCATCAGCTGCTTGCATGAACTTCCTGTTTCCTATTTAAAAAGAGAACTTTTGCTCGCTGAGGTTTGGTTTTTTTGTTCTTTCCGACGGGCAGATGATGTGATTCCCCCCAATCAGGTGGAACACATTCATCTAGCGTCCTGCTGCCAGCTTCCGCTCCTGTCTTAATCCATTTAATGTGGCAGTAACGCGGATTTGAACGGGGAGGAATGCCGTGTTTACATTTCGATATTATCCCAGATAAGCGAATTTATGCAAGGCTGACTGAACACGTTGGGTTTGAGGAGGGGACTGATGATGCTCTGCATGTTAAATCACTGAGCTCTGCTCGCTGTCACATCCTCAGTCTTATTTCACTCTGATCTGATTGTGAGTGGCCTTCGGCTTCGAGCCAACGCAGTTGACAAGGATGAGAGAATCAACACGTGGGCAGATTCATCATACACTCTGGATGCATGTACTAATTATTTTCTCTTGTTTCCTCCCTCCCTCCCTCCCTCTCTTCCTCTCTAGGTAAGTGAAAGAAATTGCTCTCGCTGTTTGCAACCGGACTGCCTCGGGTCTCGCTTCCATCTCTACCTGCTGCTCTGGTACAGTAGCCGTCTCGCTCTATGTCTTCATGGCCACGCTGACTGAAACGGGAGGATGACTTGTGACTTTGAAGGTGGGGCGCGACCACGATGGGACCGGGTCCTGCGACCTGCGAGCGTTCTGGACCTTTGCAAAGGATTTTAATGGTGGAAACAGTCGAATGCACGTGTATCGTGAGATACGCTAATTAGATGTTGAGATGACGGTTACGCGGCGATGTTTGATGTGCGGTCTGCCCGACCAAGAAATCTTATTAAAGAAAATTGCCAAGTCAGCACTCTGGCAGAGAAACGACGCTTGCTCATTATTAACAGCCGTCCTGTAGCCATATTGTTCTGTGTGTGCGCGTGTGTGTGTGGGGTCTCGAAAGGATAATACAATATTGAAAGGTTTTCTTTAATATTGCTTTTATCGTTAGGAAACTGTCCAAAAAAGCTCCACCGGTATCACAAGCCTGAACGCTCTTTTTCCCCCCCGCGCTGCTTTAACTGCGCGGCGCCGGTGGCGTTTATTCCCTCCGAGGCAGCGGCGCCACCTCTCAGCACATCCATCAGCATCAGGGTGAAATCAAGTCGCTGCTTTGCTCGACTCCACCTGACCACGTGTAATGCTCCCTAATTGAGTTCAAATTGAATATGAGCCAGCAATCAGCCCAATTAATGGAGGATTGGATTGTGAGGCCACAGGCTACACAAATCTCTTTAGTCGCAGATGGTAACGGCTACACAAACGCCACTGCGTGCACAGAGAGGCGCTGGTTGGATCGGTTGTGTACCGCGACCACCCGATCATCGAGGATGATGCGGTTGATGCGTACCAGCTATTTAATTTGATTTCCATCACGGCGAGAAAGGGAGGGAAAATGATGTGCAGACGGCGGCCCGTTGGTATTCCGAGGTGACGAGTCGGCGCAGATGCACGCTCGTGTTTACAGACCTATTGATCCAAAATCGTGGTTGGCCATTGAGAATTTTGAAATTTCTTCCCACGACTTCAAAACCAGCCGATTTGCCACGTTTTCGCCTCGTTAGCGAAGCCTTGGCCGTGCAGAAAGTGGAGGTCTGCTATGCTAATCCTTCATCGCCTTTGGGTTGAGGGAAAAATCGAATCACTTTGTAGTCGTAAGTTGTCGAAAATGTTTGAGCTTGTTGATTAACTTTAATAGAAAGGCAGACAACGACGTGAAAGACGAGGTTTTCAGTTTCTCTTTCGCCGGTTTGTTTACAGACTCATAATCAATCCGGAATCCCATTAATTTAGATCCAAAATAAACTAAAGTCAGCCCGGAAGACAGACAACTAATAATACCGAATAAAGAAAACTTGAAATAAAAATAATGAATGATAAAATACAACACCTGGAGGACATATTTAATTGCCACCGAGCAGTCAGCTCCATTCAGCTAATGTCCGTTTTGCAATCCTCAAATGTCTGTTTTGATTTAATTGGAATCACAATCTCCACTAAGCGGCACATTTACATACAGCAGCTATTAGTATGATAATAACGTTTTCTCAAAGCAGCGTGGCTGAAGAATGACGGCTCACTGAAACAGCTCCGAGAGATGGAAATCGATGTTATTTATTCGTCAAAGTGGAAAAAACGGGACTTTAATTCCACCTTTGTCACGTCTTACCAGCTTTTACCTATTTAAAATGTCAGTTTTTTCCATTTTCTACAACCCTGTGACACTAATTGCTATCCGAGGGGTGAGCAATGCACTGTTGCCATGTAGAAGAGACTAACATTACAGGAAGACAAAGGCTAATCAAACAGGAAACGAGGCTAATGTCCGTACGTCTGCTGCTGTTTCTGGACTTTAGACACTTCATGGTCGAAGTTTGCTTCCTCAAAAAGCTGCTGCTATTTTAGCAGGTCCTTGAGTGCCCCCCCCCACCCCCTCATGTGAAACACACACTGTTGTAATGCTGCGCGCTCCGTTGCTGCTGCCATTATGCAAATGCGCGAGGCGACGCTGGTGAAATAATTTGTGAGTAAAAGAAATAATCTAATTGAGTGAATTCTTGCCAAATTAGCAGCCAAGGTTAAATGGCTTCCAAAACTCTCGCGCACACGCATGTAGAGACATGAATAAACAAGGGAGCGGGCAGTGTGTGGAGCATGCAAACGACACAGGAGGAGGTTTGTAAGCGGGATGGCTGCACCTGTGACAGACTGTCTGCGTGGAGCAGCCGCGCTACAGTTACTCACTGATCTGAGACAGACAAGATCAGTTGAGGAGAAATGAGAACTGCAAAACGATGTGAACACTGAGAAGCTTTCAGTAGCACACACACACACACACATGCGTGCACACAAAGGAATAGGAGCCAGCCCAGGAGCCACAGTCATCTGGGCCGTGTCTTGTAAATTTTCAGCCCATAAAGACTAGAAATGACTTACGCCTGAAAGAAAAAGCAAAGAGTTTCATCAGTAGCAGGTTGTTGACCTTAGTCTGGATGTGTGACTGTCAGCGAGGACACCCTGGATAATGTCACATTAGCATACTTCTGTCCCCTCGCTCTCTCTCGCTGTGAAAAAGATGACACGGGTGGAGAGGTTTACATACACGACCTACAGAAATGCAGCGCCGCGCTCCTTAGAAGGAGAGCCGATCTGGTGCGGTTCCAGCCCAACACAGCGTGGGGAAGTTTCACTTTTTCTGCTGTTATCAAAGGAAACGTTTGATTTGACAGACAGCAGCAATGTATATGAGGACGCCGCTGGAGCGGCGCGCTGAGGGCTCGGGATGATTTGACACGGCGAGCGCAACAAGGCAGCCGTTACATTTACACTCTGAAGATCCGGAACAATAAAAGAGCTGACAGCTGAATGGCAGCGATGAGCTCCTTCACCATTAGAGGAGAGAGCGAAAGGGACGATCCCCCTGCAGAAGATGGTGGTTTGAAGAGTAAAAACAGGCATCTTCCTTTTTCTTTTATAAAAGCGTCCAAAAGCTGCTGTTTAAAAATGACCTCCCACATCCATAGAAAACCCATTCCAAACATAAACATACATAATTTTTGAGGTATTTTCCCGTCTGTGTGGACCAGTGTCCCCACGTCAGCTTGTGATCTATTTCCAGATGTGACAGACCACCTGAATGATGGATGGTGTCATTTTCCCTGGATCGCTGCACATTTCGCAGCTCGCCCGTCTCTTCTCTATCCTTCTACCTTCAATAAGTTCTGACGGTGACACGACAACCTTGGCAGAATCGTATAATGTCATATATTCTATATGCTTATTCCTATATTCTGAGATCACAGCCGAAATGATTTGTTCTTCATTCATTCTACTACAAAGTCATTGTTGGTGTGTTTCCATGGGCATTTACATCGGACCACACTTGTCGCTCGCTTGGTTTGAATCATTTAGCTGGATCATGGAGTCACGGCACCTCCCGCCCACTAGGTGGCGACTGGGCTGTTTTACTTTGTCCTTGTTGGGCCACAGCAGTTGACCTTTTACACCACAACGATCCATAAAGAAGTTAGCCAGCGAGGTAGCCGCCACAGCTAAATCAAATGGGCAAGTTTACGCGTCAGTTCTTTGCGTCGTTCCAGAAATACTTTGCCACGGTTCACTAGGTTCCTCCTCTGCTACCACGCACACCTCGGTGGGACGCTTCTGCTCGACCCGTCTCCCTGCGTCTGCTGGCTTGGATTTGTCTGCCTGATTCGACCGCCTGCCGGTCCAAACTCTGTCATATCAGACGCTGATAGGTTCCTGCGGTTTCTTTGGGGTTTTGCGTTGGCGTCCAGCCTTTAACTGCTCCTCCGAGCTCACACCGTCCAGAGGTTACCCTCAATGTCTCTGCTTTGAAATGTGTTTTTGTCGGAGCAGCTCTGAATCTGTGAGGTTTGGTTCCGAGAGTTTTGCAGCCACCTGGGCGCTGACCGGCAGGTTAAACGCCAGGGGCGCCGACCCTCGGCCTCTGCTGGTCTCACTGACCCCTCATTAGCTTTCTCATGTGCTTCCTTGTCTGAAGGGGTCAACAAATCCTCTGTGGACATGTAGCTTACAGCGTGGAGGCAATTAAAAATGCAAATGTCTTATTTGAATAATGATTTAACAAATATAAAAGATCTAAATCTGGTTTGTGGATATCATTAGGATTTAAGTAGCTCTACATGGGCTGACCCAGTTGTTCAACGTTGCTCTGGACCTTCCAGTTCTCCCAGGATGTGAAGGAAAAGAGGCCTGAGATTCATCACCTGCGTGTGTTTTAAAGCTCCTGTAAGAGTTTTCCTCCTCATGGATAATGTTTCTCCCAGATGTTCTCTGGAGACTTGAGACTTTTTTTTTTCTTATGCTTTGTGAGTATTTTTGTTTGAAGAACTGCAGAACTCCAGAACTAACCTTGATCCGACACAGACGTGCTCAGTGCACCCTTCTATGCAGCAAAAAGGACAACAGACATTTTTATAAAAACATCGATTCATGGAATAAATGAATGCCAGACTAAAAAAACGCAGTGAAATCTTGCAGTGACAGTCCAACCACTCACGGCGGCGGGCTAAAGGAGCCCGTAGCCTACGCTGGGGGGGGACCGCAGAGGGGCGAGCTTTCATCTGTGAGGTTCCTCACCTTAAATCATTGATTTCAGCTCCCTTTTTATACCACAAATCTTATTCCAGTGTGCAGATGAGATGGCAGAGATCAAACATCAGTTCAGAAAGGGAAAGAAAGGCAGATGTTTTTGCTCCAGATACAAAAAGAAAGGATAACAGCCAAGCTGAGGAAGAGAAGGAGGTTTCATACCCATCGTACAGCTGGCGTTGACTTCAGGCTGAACCAAACTTGGATTAATCTTTGTATTTTTCACTAAAACGTTCCCTCCACTGTGACCTGGACCTCCTTGGTCATGTCGCATCGTGGGAGAGCGTCCCGCAGCTCAATAGGGAGGCGTGTGACATGTGAACGGAGCTTTTAAGCACAGTCCACACTGATTCACAGCAGCCTGCACCTTCAACATCAGGCATAATTACCTTTGCTCCCCAAGTCTGCAAAGATCTACCACTCTTATGAGACATTACTGGGACGAGTGAGCGGCGTTCGCAAGCATAAACGGGGGCTGCTTGGTGCAAAGTGACCTTTAAAATCCCTCCACCTCAGCAGTGGGCTGACTCTTGAACTGGCATGGCTCCTTTTACACCTTTTTAAGATAGCAAAATCTTTGTGCCTGTTAATTGCTACACATGTAGAACATTTGGTTTGGTCTAAAGGGTTAAAATCTTTTCTTAACATAAAATGAGGACAAAGAAATATTCGTCCAAATACTTTCTTGATTCTGTTTGCCTAAGTGGCCACACATTGAGCCATGTCCTCATGGATGGGGAAGGAAAGGCTGAGAGAAAGACTGAGAAAGTAAAGGAGGCCTGTCATCACATGACAGGAAGCACTTTCCCACCTGACGGGGGAGTGCGTGCTGCTGTGTGCAGCAGCGAGTGTGAAAATGAAACGTTACAGAGACATCCAGCAGAGCAAAATGAGCCGTCGCTCAGATGAATCCGCCGCTCTCAACACCGGCGTTGAAAGTTTTCAGCTTCGAACTGCAAGAGACGTGACAGGATGGCGGAGTTGGGAGGTCGCTGTGCTGAAAGCGCCGCGGCGTTTGCGTCCCGGTCGTTTGCACTCATCTAAATCGTTTACCGTCATATGAACGCGTGAAGCGTCTGCACAGCTGCTCGGACTAATGGATGGATTTAGCTCACAGGAGTGAAAAGACACGTTTACTCCAGAAGTGCTGACAGGAGCTCTGCTCACCATCGCCCCCAAGAGGGTGCAAATGCTCTACAGCCTGTCCAGGGGTGGTCCGGGTCACCATCCATCCATCCATCCATCCATCCATCATCCATCCATCCATCCATCCATCCATCCATCCATCCATCCATCCATCCATCCATCCATCCATCATCCACCCATCATCCATCCATCCATCCATCATCATCCATCCATCCATCCTTCCATCCATCCATCCATCCATCATCCATCCATCCATCCATCCATCCAGCATCCATCCATCCATCCATCATCCATCCATCCACCTATCATCCACCCACCCATCCATCATCCACCCATCCATCATCCACCCATCCATCCATCCACCCAGCCATCATCCACCCATCCATCCATCCATCATCCATCCATCATCCATCCATGCATCCATCCACCCATCATCCATCCAGCCATCCATCCAGCCAGCATCCATCCATCCATCCTCCATCCATCCATCCATCCATCCATCCATCCATCCATCCATCCATCCATCCTTCCATCCATCCATCCATCCATCCATCATCCATCCATGGATCTTTCCTTCCATCCTTCCATCCTTCCATCCATCCATCCATCCATCCATCCACCCATCCATCATCCATCCATCCATCCATCCATCCATCCATCCATCCATCCATCCATCCATCCATCCATCCATCCATCCATCCATCCATCCATCCAATGATGCTGACTCCAACACAACTAATACAATCTGTCTCACAATTCAAACAATACTGTAATGACCACATATAATGAAACACACTAGTCGAGGGTTTGTGTGCGTGTGGTTACCGGATGATGTATTTGGGAGAGTGTGTCAGAATGGTGTGGGAGATGGTGATTTCCCACTAAGCCGTCACACTTTTACAGAATTGTCCTCATAATTAAAGGCTCTCTGTCTCGTGTTGATTCCCTCCCAGTGCTGGTACGGACTCAGGTTAATTGGCTGTTAAACTGGGCAGAGCTGCGGAAGGTAAATATGACAAATAATTAGTGTTTTCAGTATTTTCAGCAGTGGCAGAAACATGAAAGCTACACCAGGTCTCGTGCAGCGTGATGTCTGGATCAAATATAACAAACTCCCCATCTTCCTTTTCTAATTAGAGCCTTGTAAATCTGCCAAAAACTCATTTCATTACAAAGACCAAAGAAAGAAGATGAGTGACCACCACGTCCACTCCCATAAAATCAGGTTTTCTCTGTGAACACAAACACTAGCCACGGACAGGAAGCAGCCCATAATGGACCAAAGCCTAATGGAACCCTTCATCACTTCTTTACTTTCGCACAGTCGGTTGAACTTGATTTTCTTTTATATCCGTCCTCATTTTTTACACTAGCTCGGTGAGTGATGACGCTGAAAATAAAAATAAGAGTTCTTTCTTCCACCCCTTTATCCAAGTTCACACCACATTTTATCGGCTTCTTCCTGGTCCCTTTACCATCCACCCACATACGTCGTGGTTTTGTTCAATATCACAATCACAGACAGATGAAACCCTGCTGTCAATAGCATCACGCTATCTTTGCACGTCAAGAAATGGATGAGTGAAGGTGAGTTAGTCCCCTTGAACAATGAGAGTCATGAAGAGAAATTAGATCTATTAAAGATGGCTCCTGAATCTCCTGTTGTTGTTTTGGCCGTCACAAAGCCAATGTATCTCCGCCCTCTCAGTATCTCCTGATTGATGTTTATTGTGTCACCTACAGCTCGTCCAAACTCAATTTGTCCTTTTTCCTGAAATGAGCTTTGTGGAATAACACATCTGATAATGAAAATAACCCCCGAACGCTCGAGTTGACGGCGAGCATAACGAGGGAGATCATCAACATATTATTGTTTACCTAAAATTGGAGGCTTTGTGGGTATTCGGGGCTAAAGGTCGCGGAGATGTGCAGCAAATAAACAAGCTTGGTTCCAACATTGCCAGGTAAAATGACCTTGCTGGTCAGAAAAGCCTTAATTAACTAAGAGCTGAATAAATTAAGGTGGAGTGGAAGAAGTTGAAAAAGAGCCTCCGCACAGTATCAGCAGCATTTGAAAATGGAAATCAGCGCACAAACTGTGCACGTACACCTGTGAAAGGATTCAGCATGAACGGTCTCTTAGGTTTTAACGATGCAAAAATGAAAGGGAATCACAGATCAGAAGCTGGCAGTAAAGCCAAATTTACCAATGATTTTATGGAACTCATCAGTCGTTTTTTTGTCATATTTGAGCTTTTAATTTCCGGATAAAGTCTTTGGAAGAATGATGCAGTTGTGCTACTGCCTGAGAGGGCTGCTTGTTACCTGGACACACCTGTGGGGTAAGTTCCTGGGGGTTTTCCAGCTGCGAATGTTTGCAGCTCAAACACGGGAGACGAGGGCTGACGGCCTAAATCCGCCGATATTGGATGTACTGCAAACACAGATTCATAAATGAGTGAGTGGAGCGGATCCGTCAGCCGGCAAACCTGGAATCTCACGTCTTTGGGAAATGAATAAATATCTTCTATTTGCTCTTTTAAATTACAAGAGATGAGAGAAAGATAGAACCTCACATGAGTGTCTGATGATGATAATTGTTCATTTTCACCCAAGTTCCACTTTCCCCATGTCTATTAGAGCACTGGCAGATTAGTTCCCTTTTTCTATCTGAAAATACGGTCAGTAGAAGGCATTGGCAAATGAAAAACACTCCATTAGCACCCATTTTAATAAGGTGATTAATCAGCCCCGCTCAGAAGTACACACACAGATTCAAATGGGAATCGTGGGTAGTTATGAATATGGTTGTGAAGAGAGCGGAAAAGGAAGCAGTTGTTACTGATTGCATTCCGTGACGGACAGAATGGCTCTTAAATGCAAAATTAATTTGAGTCTTGTTCTTGGTGGCACCAATCAGTCAGACAGGAACCCTGGCGCAGCTGGGAGTGCATACAGACACGCAAACCGCTCCTAGTCAGCACCATCAATAATAGCTGATTAAACGGGGGGATAAGGTTACCGGCGTATCGAGTGTCACTGAAGTGAAGCCTGGCCTCCACACAGCGCCGCTAACAGGGTGTAATTGTTTACAGTCATTGCAAGTTCTTATCTTAAGCTGTAAACCTGACTTATTTTGGCAGAAGGCAACAGTCAATACACTTATAAATTGAAATGCAATCTGAGTTTGCTCAGCGAAGAGAGTCAACATGGAGTTTAATTAGCTTATCTGTACAGTTCGAAGCCGTCGCACTTCATGTAAAGTTGCCCAGTTCCGTCCGTCTGTCCGGAGGAAATGGACAGCCGTTTGGCAACGGCTGCAACAGCTAGCGGGCTAAACCAAGCAAATCTGTCAGCGCGAGGGTAGATTCCTGCAAACACCTGAAACGTCTTTGGCTGAATCTCTGTTTGCACCTCTGTTGAGACGGCAGCTGCACCCCTCGCTGAAGTGGATGATACAATTACACCAGGACCCTCAGGAAGCTATTCTGATGAAGCACTTTGGAATTACTGTATTGCGTTTGTAATTAAGTCTGGGAATACACAACAAGCGTTTGATGATTCGGTAGCAACATATTATTTTATCTGGTGCGGCTTCGATAAATTTCCGCTCTGCCTCCCATATGTTTTCAGTGGTTGCTCAAAGAGAGGAAACAAGGACACAAAACATTTGCATTTTTATATGTTTCCTAGCTATTTGTGTATTGTCTCTGGGCTCATAATCCAGTGGTGTTAGTGATCAATTATAACCAAGCTGAGCACCACTCATATTCACAAATTGCATTTTATTGCAGACTCATTATTCAGAACAAGCACAGTAACATGTGATTAATTGCCGTCTTCTAATTAGTCTCGCTGCTTTGGATGATTTTATCTCCAAGAATACTTATCACACTTCCATATTGCTCCTTCCTCCATCTGCCGCCTGAATCAGGCACACACATTAAAGCGCACACTCAAAATTCTCTTGGAAAAAAAAGACTTGCCATCAGCAGCAGGGAGATCAGTTCCTTGCTTGCAAGTGGGTTCAGTGCTGATTGAAGAGGCGCATTTTAAATCTGGAGTCGTAAATTTACCCCGATACTCCTCCGTGTGCCATAAAACACGAGGTGAGCCTCTTTAGGCCTCCAAATGTTCCTCTTTAAAGTTAACCACAGCTCAGCAGAGGTGAAGCCAGCCGATTCGTGGCAGGTGAGTCCTTCACTCGTCTTTGCACCGAGACAGTAAGAAAAACCCGCTGCCGTGTTTGGATCCCTCCCAAACTCCCTTTATAATCCCTCCCAAACTCCCCTTATAATCCTTCCCAAACTTCTTTACACCACCATGTTGGTCCTGTGAGCAGAAATGAATCTATCCATCATTTGGCTTCCATTCTCAAATGGCGTCCGTCCGTCCCTCATTGCTGGTTGAGGCTACTTTATACGGCAATAAAAAAGGAATTCTAATTATTTTATGAAATGTTAAATGCTCTTAAAGTAAGAAGCAGAAGGTTTCTTAGTCAGAAAGTGGTTTAGCAGAGCCTTCCTGGCCTTGATGGGGCCCTGGCTCTGTTGTTGCTTCCAACCACCTCTTTTGTCCTGGAAGGACAGCAGCTCATCTGGTCTGGCAGTGAAATTGGTTTACAGGAAAGATTTCCACCATTCAACCACATTCCAGGGTTGTGTTTTGTGAAAAACAGCTGCAGACGTCACTGTCACACACTTTTTGGTTCTTTTTTCCATTCTATCATTTCTAAGGAGGAAAAAAAAGCTGTTGCATTTTTAAGATTACATTTTAAGCAAATGAGCATTAAGTAACCTGGAATGACACACACACCCACCCACACACACACATACACACAGAAGTTTGGAATATCTGGTGAAATGAGTTACTCGGCAGTGAGTTTCTGGGGCCGTCTACACTAATGAGGGCGTCTATATCTCTAATCTCTTTCATCAACATTTCTCCCATAAGTTGCTTTTATAGCAGAGAGAACTCAAATCAGAAGCCAGATCCTGTGTCAGTTCCAGTTTCCAGTGTGGTCTACGATATGAAGGAAAAGCGAGTTTGTTTGAATCCATGCTTGCTGTCTTCTTTTTTTTTCTTTTTCCTTTTTTTTGGCCGCGTGTTTATCCAGTGAACCCAGCAGGAGGGCTGAACCACATCAGGGTGCTTCTGACAGTAACACTTTTCAAAGAACAGAAAATGTGGCAACCAGTTCTCTGTATGTCTGACCCTGTAGCTGAGTTGCCAACGGAAACGAGCTAGATTGAAAGATTTCTACTACCTGGTATTTTCCTTCTCTTCTGAGCTGCTCTGTTTAAACAGTTAACATTTCCTTATGTACATTATTAGTGTTTTATTTGGACTCATAGCATTATTTGAAATGAGGAAGTGAGCTAATCTCTGGCTTCCTATAGTTTGACAACAACGACCCATGAGGGCATAGGCGGTGGTTTGAAAGAGCCCGGTCCAGGAGTGGATCCCGGAGTGGTGCCGTCTGCATGACACCACATGAAGGGCCTTTTCTCTTCCAGCAGTCCGCCTCCTGAGGACAAAACAAGTCCTTGGCCTTTAGTTTTGTGAAGCTCTGCAAGGTTTTCTCCTTTGAATGACTGCGCAGTGATCTGGATAAAGTGGAGATGAATCAAACATTTCCCAGAGCCAGTCGTCTGTGACACGGCCACCCTCCCCAGTCGCTCCTTTGGGGCCTGTTGAGTGAAGTGTACATTAAAGGTATCAGCTGTTCTGCTGCTCTGAGAGTTTTGGCTGCTCTAGTTTCTCAAGGAACCTAACTCTAACCCTTGAAGTCACGGAGAATAATTGCAACAAAAACAAAAGTACCTAAAACAACACCCTAAACAAACACGGAGAGAAGCTAAAACTTGATATTTCACTGCATATCTGCACGGAAATTCCAATTTAGAAATGTATCCATTTTGGGGTTGAGGTTCTATGTAATTTAAGTGGGTTATTTGCAATTTCTGTAATGCAGAAAGGCAAAGAAATGTTGAGGGCAGCTGGCTGCAGAGGGCAAAACGTGCATCCAGAAGCAATCACTCATTTCCGTTTACTGTAGTGCTGCTGTGAGGAGCTCTGGCAATAAGCAAAGCATAAATCCTGATTGGAATCTCTTCGATTGCAACTGAATGACCCTTTAAACAACCACCCCGGGTGCCACTGTGACTCCGTTGGGGCAGTCTATCATCTTGAGGATCCTGCTTTTCAATCCCTGTTAACAGGAAGCCAAATTCTCGCAGCAAATTATTTCAGAGCCTCAACAGTTCATTGAACTCCACATAGATACAGAGTGCTGGGAGCTACACAACATCAAGAGCAGGCTTGGAGCTTTCATCAAGAACTCAGCGAGAATGAAGACTCTGGAGTCTAACTGAAATCCTCCAGCCTCCCGATTGTGATACTCTGTCCTCTCTTCTTCTTCATGAGAACCCCTCAGTCAGATCACAAGTACTGATGCGGCTAATATTTCAAAAGTGGAACAGCCCTCTTTGCTTCCACTTCCTGTCGGTATTGGCGTTGCAATGTGCAGGTAATAAATTATTTTAGTGGAGCTTACAAGGCCGTGACTGCGGGCTGTGTTGCCTTTACTGTGGCATGGGAGCGTCAGAAATGCCAATGCCGAGAGTGTGGATGTTAAACTGTACCTTCTGCCATAATGCCTTGACCAAATATTGCAAATGGTGCCACGTCAGCATTGAAACTAGTGTAACTGTAATGTATTTATTTTTTGCTGCCAGCCTCCTCACTATGATAAATAGTCTGTGATCATTTCGATGCCCTACGTTCCTGAAGGCAGCACGAAAAAGGGGCGGTCTCACATCAGGGCCAAAGTCTTGAAAACTTGAAAAAGTCCAACTTGAAAGTTGAGAAAATATATGAAACTGAAACAGAACTCTGCCTGCTTGTATTTCAACATCAACAGCTTCAGTCTCAAACGTTAGTTTTTGATTTAATTGTGTTTTTGTTCAAACCTTTTGGCCCTGATTTGGCTCCGTCTTCCTGGCGCCAACAGCCAGTCAGATATTGATCATCATGATCTCCTAAAGCCTATTCCAATGTTCTTTGGATTAGATGAACACAGTCAACCTTCAAAGAGCGGCATGATGGAAGCTAAAGGGACTGAACTACCTGAAGAAAACAGGATTATTATTATGGAAGGAGACGCCCTTGTAATGTTATATTATCACCGCCTCCACACGTTCAGTGTGTTTAACACGCTACAATAAATTGTTCGTTTAACAGGGGCGGCTTTATCTCAGCTGATACCAAGGACGCTGGTTTGATTGTGCCCCATGAGCACTTGAGCAAGACCCTGAACCCAGAATAGCCCTGTGTCTTACTGTGCGGCTGTGCGTGAATGGTTATTCCTGAATTCCTTCTGCCGGGGTTTAAAGGCCAATGTGCACTTTTAGTGTAAAGTGTGGTCAAAGATGATTGCGAAATGGTAAATGGACTGTATTTATAGCCATTTTCTCCCCGTCACTACCTTCTAGTATGGTGGGTGTGACCCAATCAGACATGTGATAAGTGGCTTTGTCCCACCGTCCTCGAGCCAGAACAGCACCTTTTTTTTAAAAATTTAGTTAGATTGAATTTAAAAAACAAATTAAGTAAATTACACATCAGTTGATTTACTTTTATTAGTGGATTTTTTTTTATTATTGCACATTGTGGAATTCATATTTCAGTAAAAGTGGCATTAAATAATCGTTTGATCAAATAAATGAATACAAAGATGGTTCCAAATGTCTTTGAAGTTTCCTTTTATTTCTGAAGGACAAAATCCTGAAAGGATGTTTCACACACTCATAAAAGAGTTGTGCCACTTGACTCTGCAAAGTCTCTTTTACATGAGTTCATCCGATGCACATTCAGGCTTTTTAAAGAACATTTCCATGCCAACATCTGCCCACAGCTCTTTGATACAATAGCTTGTCATATTTGCACTAAACAAAGTGTCTATTTCTCAAAAGGACATTTTAAGTTCCAGACTAATAGACGGGGTTTTGCTGGCCTGCCGGAGGTTGTGGCATTATTTGTGTGTTAATTTACAAACTCATTCCTGCACATGCCTAAAAGAGCTCATTAATAGCAGAATCGTGGCTTGATTAAATAAAGCAGTGTTTTTTTTCTAAGTAAAGATTGTTTTTTTCCATCTATATTATTAAAATGGGGATTGTGCAGGTGAGTTGAGGCTCGAGGGAAGAACTCAGCCATGTACTGAGCTCTGAGGGAAGTTTCTGAAAAAGCTCTGGTTGCCTAGCAGTAAAGTGGCCAACTGGAGATGATAGATGCGAAAAAATCTCAGATAGGAATTGAATTCGTGCTAATGCTGTTGTCTCTAGCACGCTCCATTATGCACAGGCGGCTCCGGCTGATAGCAGCACTACAATGGTGTCCTGGCAGCCGTGGGAGATTATATTCTATTAGTTTTCATGGTTTATCGAGATTGCCTCTGAATGCATCAAGGTGGCTTAATTCAGAGTCCAAGAGCACAAAACGTGCAACATTGTCGCATCTTCTCCGGCGCCATTCGGTCTTTTGTTTTAATGCCCAAGCCGCCGTGTATAACCAACATGCCTGCTGATGATATAGAACCTGCAGGTTGTTGTTCATTTTTCTCTGTCATAACTTCCAAATGCTTTATACAGAGTGGATAGCATGCTGCTCATGCGCCCATTTTTGTCTGCTGCGCAAGCACACATTGATCTATGCGTACCTCTTAATAACAAACAACAACGGCACAACAAAGGCACTATTATGGTTGATGCAAAAGCACAGTCTGCAGCTCAGCTATGGTATGGATTGGTTTTGGATAGATTCTCATTTCCATTCTCCAGTTGCTTCAGTAGTTTGACAAATAAATAAAGAGATGGTTGATATTTTTTTCTCCTTTGGGTAATTTGAACTTGCTTGTGTCCTTTTTACCGCTGCCTGCCAGGCTTGTGTTTTATCTATCTATCTATCTATCTATCTATCTATCTATCATCTATCTATCTATCTATCTATCTATCTATCTATCTATCTATCTCTATCTATCTATCTATCTATCTATCTATCTATCTATCTATCTATCTATCTATCTATCTATCTATCTATCTATCTATCTATCTATCCCGTGTTATTCAGATCTCAGCTCTAATGCCAACATTAGAGCTCATTTCTTCTTCTTTTGTTCTGTTCTGTTCATCTCTCTCGGCTCTCAAAGTACTTATTCACTCATTCAGAGATATTTTTACTGAATGTTTTTCACTAAGATGCATCTATAAGACAATTCATGTTCATGCATGAATGATATGAAGCGATGTTGTTCTGCTCACTGCCAAATGCTGATCAAGCTGAAAAAGTCTTCAAATGTAAAAATAGTCATTTCCGTTCTCAAAAGTTTGACGTCTATCAGCGTTCTTTTGTATATTTAGAGTTAAAGAACAAGTTGTTATGTTCTTTAAAGTCATTTCCCACTCTTCTCCATAAAACTAGCTAAATATCAGAAATATTTCCTGACCACATTCGTATTGATTTTCCTTTGGAACAGAAACCGTGGCCTGTTTAACATCAGTGAGAGGAAATCCTCTCCTCCCAGGATCTAATCGGCTCCTCGGGGGACATAAATTTGGCACTGTTTTATTCGAGGGATCACATTATTTAAATGAGTCATGATTTAGCTGATGATCAGCGGTTATTCAAACACATATATTATCATAGCGTTAACGTCGCTCCTGCTTCACGCCCAGGCTGTTGTCGAGGAGCAGAGGGGAGATTTATTTACCCCCTGAGCTGAAGCCTGGCTCACATCATACGGGTTTCAACAACAGGGTGAAGAGCCACTCTGGACACACTCTTCTCCACCAGTCATGGTCTTAATTAATTTTCTAGCATAGCAGGAACATTGTTGCCAGTGCAGCACGCAACAGCCGAACCTCTGCAGCTCTACTGAACTCATGTGAGCTTTATTTATTCAGCATCGGTTGCCATCAACATGGTCTGCAGGTGCTTTATGGAAACCCAGAGAATGATCCCCAAACAAGCAACAACAGCACGGAAAAACTCCCCTTTAACAGGAGAAAAGCTTGAGCAGAACCAGGATCATATGGGGAGCTAGGCTGGGTAAGGAGGAAGGAGGGGAGGGAGTAAGGAGGGTAAGGAGGGTAGGGAGAAAGGAGGGTAGGGAGGAAGGAGAGGAAGGAGGGTAGGGAGGAAGGAAGGAGAGGAAGGAGGGTAGGGAGGAAGGAGGGTAAGGAGGAAGGAGAGGAAGGAGAGAGGAAGGAGGGTAGGGAGAAAGGAGGGTTGGGAGGAAGGGGAGGAAGGAGGAAGGAGGAAGGAGGGGGTAAGGAGGTTAGGAGGACGGAGGGTAGGGAGGATGGAGAGGAAGGAGGGTTAGGGAGGAAGGAGGGGGAAGGAGAGGAAGGAGGGTAGGGAGGAAGGAGGGTAATGAGTTAGGGAGGAAGGAGGAAGGAAGGAGGGTAGGGAGGAGGAAGGAGAAGGAAGGAGGGTAGGGAGGAGGAGGGTAAGGAGGTTAGGGAGGAAGGAGGGTAAGGAAGTTAGGGAGGAAGTTGGGTAAGGAGGAAGGGTAGGAAGGAGGGTAGGGAGGATGGAGAGGAAGGAGGGTAGGGAGGAAAGAGGGTAGGAAGGAAGAAGGGTAAGGAGGAAGGAGAGGAAAAGGGGTTAGCGAGGAAGAGGGCAGGGAGGAAGGAAGGTAACAAGGAAGAAGATGAAGGAGAGTAGGGATGAAGGAGGAAGGAGAGGAAGGAGAGTAGGGAGGAAGGAGGGTAACAAGGAAGGAGAGGAAGGAGGGTAGGAAGGAAGGAGAGGAAGGAGAGTAGGGAGGAAGGAAGGTAACGAGGAAGGATGGTAAGGAGGAAGAAAGGTAAGGAGAGGAAGGAGAGTAGGGAGGAAGGAGGGTAGGGTGGAAGGAGGGTAATGAGGAAGAAGAGGAAGGAGGGTAGGGAGGAAGGAGGGTTAGGAGGGTAGGAAAGAAGAAGGGTAAGGAGGAAGGAGAGGGAGGAGGGTAGGTATGAAGGAGGGTAAGGAGGGTAAGGAGGAAGGAGAGGAAGGAGGGTATGGAGGAAGGAGAGTAGGGAGGTAGGAGAGTAGGGAGGAAGGAGGGTAAGTAGGAATGAGGGTAAGGAGGGTAGGGAGGAAGGAGGGTTAGGAGGAAGAAGAGGAAGGAGGCTAGGGAGAAAGGAGGGTAAGGAGGGTAGGGAGAAAGGAGGGTAAGGAGGAAGAAGAGGAAGGAGGGTAGGGAGAAAGGAGGGTAAGGAGGAAGGAGGTGAAGGGAGGAAGGGCAGGAGAGGTGGAGAGGAACAGGCACATACGTCAAACATGCAAATCCTGCCTCAGCACTTCTTCCCTCCGCTCTTGACAATCAGACAGCAACACGTCTCCTAATCTCTAATCTCTGATCTGGACCCCCTCCAGGATAGCAGATGTTCTTTATCTTGAGGCTCCTCCGCCCCGGTCGGAACAACTGTCGTGTTTTCTGTCAACATTAAATAAAACACAGACGGCCGCGTGCGCGTGCACCGCTAACACGTTTTAAACAGCTTCCAATTAACCAAAGCAGCAATGACAAAAGAGTGTGAAGTGTGGACCTGACCTCATCAGCTCTTCTCTTCAAACTGGAACACATATCTGTGGAAAGAGCCGAGAACTGGTGACCCTCGGCCGCCCCATCATGAGGGGATGGACGAGCACATCGTTTGAGCGCTGAGCGAAATGAGATATGGGGAATTTGGAGGCCCGCTGGAGCACTGAGCTCTCTAACAGCTCATGTCATGATGCCCTGAGTCATTTTTTAGGAGAGTTTCTATTGTAGAAATGAATATCGTCTAGTGGAAAATAACACTGAACACAAGCACACAAGCATTTGGAGAACGGTCCCAATAAGAGGGAACATCCAGCGAGTGATAGACAGAAATGCCTCATTGCTGTGAGGTCAGACTGGTTCAGAAAGGCAACAGTAGCTCCACTGGTTCCAACCAAGGACTGAAGAACACCATGTGTGAAGGACCAACACGTGGAACCTTGAAGGAGATGGGCTACAGCAGCAGGAGACCACACCAGGGCCACTCCTGCTAGCTAACAACAGGGAAGTGAGGCTACTTGTGGCCCAGGGGAGATATGTTCTTGGCCCACTTGGGCCCCTCAGGACCAGTTGAGCATCGTTTAAACTCTGCAGCCCACCTGAGTATTGTTGCTGACCATGTCCATCCCTTTAGGACCACGGTGGACCATCTTCTGGTGCTGCCTCCAACAGGATCATGCACCAGGTCACAAAGGTCATCTCAGACCTGTTTGTGGAACACAACGATGAGCTCACTGTACTCCAGTGGCCTCCACAGTTCCCAGAACTCCACCAATAGACCCAACCCAATCTCACCTCAGATGTGCAGCATATTTGTGGAAAAATGGAGTCCAAATATGTTTGAGATCATACAAATGAAAATAGGAAACCTCATTCGATTTACTGCCTGTGTCAGGCCGGTTTATGTTGGTGTGAAGCAGCTGCTCCATTTGGCTTTAGGAGAAAATTCTTTCTTCTCCTTTTCTTATTTTCCAGTGCTTGTCGGTGCGTGTGTGTGTGTTTGTGTGTGTGTGTGTGTGTGTAACAAAAAGAGATGCATTACTGAAATGATAGCAGATGGTTGCCTGCAGAATATCTGGGCAGAAAAGGTTAAAAAAAAGAGGAAGAACCACAAAACAATCATTGTTTAACCAAGCTGAGGAACGGATGCGGTATTGATCCAAGGTGCATCATTCAGGATGACCCGGACGCTGCGGACCAAAGCCACGACTCAGACGGCTTCTGCCAAAACAACACAAATAAATGGATTCTTCCTCACACTCTCGGTCCGGGAGCCCCCCCGGCTGGTTCCTCCCCCTCACGGGTCTCCATTACCCGCACTGACACACAGCTGGATGGATGTCCTGGTTTCCCTGTTTCCTGGCTGGAGGAAGCTGCCATGATCCGACACTCGCGTTCTATGTTTCTTAAATTGCTGTTGCCACAAACAGGATTAAACCGCTCTGTGGTCACCACATAGAAAAACACCCTTTTTTTACAGTCGCCCCACAATTTGAACATCACCATCACTTGTCTTCACTGGAGTTCCGCCTACAGATGCCCACAACCCTCCTCTGGAGATGTTTGGGGACCTTTTCTGCTGCTTTGGCTCCCGCCCACAGTTCCAGGAGCCGCCTGGCAACGATGTTGGTGAATAGCTGCAACAGAAGGTGCGTTACGCTGCTGTTGCATCTGGGCCGGTGTTTCTGAGGTGGCGGGAAACATCTGCGCTGCTCCGCTCCTCTCCGCGACCCCTCCTCAAATCTCCGTCTCGATCCGATTGATTTACTGCAGAAACGCTCCTTCTATTCTGATGTTTCTCCTGGTTTGAGGACGGACGCGAGAGTTTTGAGCTCATGTTTAACGAGGTCATCAAAGCAAACGGAGAGGGAGCGTGCAGAACACAAGCTGTCACTTCATTCTACCACACAAACGTTCACGCCGACCAACTAACAACGTCCACACTGCGATTCTTTTTCCATTACTGCTGCGCACCGATGATAAAACGCTGCGCGCTATCTCATACATCCACACTTAGATTTATATGAATTACAAGCTCGTATCTTTATCTTGTCGCATAGGGGAGCTCACTATGGCACCATCTGATAAGTCAAATGTATCGAGATAAGCTTCACTTCTCTTCCTCTTATTTATAGGCCACTCCGAGCTGAGGTAAGAAACTACTTTCATTCCAGTAAGCTGGCGCCTGCAGCCTGACCTCCGGATGCGCTCGCTCCTCGTAGAGGCGTGCGGCGCTCTGCAGACTCGGGGTTGAAAAGCGAACCATGTTTACAACTGGCGCTCGGATTCAATTGCACAGCGCTTAGCATGAGAAGGTAATTAAAACTCCGGCACTCGTAGCGCTAGCATTTTCTAGATTGAAGCACAATGCGGGATAGTCAATCTCTTTTATAGACCTTCAGAATATTTATGACGCTGGCTCTTTACATGAAGCTTTTCAGTTCCATTATACTAACAAGCACGGTCCGTCCGCAGCTCCGTGCACACGGGCGCCAGTGGAATTCATTTCTCCAGGCCCCCAAACAGCGTGAGAATGAGGCGTGAACCAACAGATGCACCCTGTCCTCTTTGAAAGGGAGTTGAACACCGTTCTATTTGTGAGTTGGGCCCAGAAAAATGTGCTGAAAGACTGGACACCCGGTTAATGTCTGCTCCTTAATGCAGAAGCTCCTCTTTGCTCAGGCTTTTTAGTTGACAAGGAGCAAAAGCTGGATGGAAGGTGAGGTTGTAGAAGTGTCCGGAATGGCGGCACGGCAGCCTCATCGCTCCCCATCACAAGCCGAACTCTGCTGCTCGTCTCCTGCTGCCTTTCCACCGGAGAGATGGTGTTAAAACGTTTACTTTGGCGTATTTACTCCCAGTAATCTCTGCATTTCCTCAAATACCAATAAGCCTTTCTCTTAATGTCACAACTGCATTTCTGCATCTGCTGCTCGCTGCTTAATTAACCTATAAAAGACAAGGAGCTAAAGGGAGGAGTGAGCTAATCCTGGGAGACAGGGAGCAGCCTCACAACCCTTGTGAATTGGCTGTGTGACATAAGGACACGAGCGAGAGATAATCTCCACGCTGATGCGCCGCGTTGAAGATTAGACTCTCAAATCCCGAGAGACTGAAATCGGGGTGATTTGGGACTCGGCGCCGTGCTGCTCCAACTCATTTCATCTTACAGGATAACATGACCGGAGCTTCACATCGTGGGGTTGTTGCTGGTTTGAGCCTCCTAAATTAAAGTTAAACTTCTCTTCTTGGATTTGACTCGTTCGGAGGTTCGAACCCTCGTGAAAATTAGCAAGTGCAGAGACGCAGCCCTGGCACCGGCGCGGTGAGTAGGACCCCCCCCCCCCCCCCGCCCGAGCCAGCGCGAGTGCTGTTTGAGAGACTCAGGGGTGCTGTTGTTCCAGATTATTAAGCTGCTTCAAAGGTAACCCACCTGAGTCGCTGGAATCGGTATTTGCCAACTTCTGCCGCGGGTTTAACTCAGACACAGCTGTCAGCTGATGCGAGGAGGAAGCTGTCCTGATTTGAGAACAAAGCTCCTCGTCATATTGGTATTTTCAGACGGTTCCCGGGGTATTTTTGTCTTTCTTCTGCAAAAGAAACGGCCCCAGATGCTCGATTAGCCATCTGCCCAGCGCCGCGACGCCCCGCTCGTGCCGTCTACTTCTCCAGTAGTTGTGCTCCTCCAGCTATTTGATTCTTCCACTTAACATTTAGGTGTGGCCAGCGCACGACTGCACCGTGAACAGAGATTCAGCCATCAAACGTGATCGCTTCGCTTGCCTTTAAGGATGTATAGGGCTGTTGATTAAGATGTGGTGAATAAGAAAAGACTCTGAGCACTTTTCTATCATCATCTGGGCCTTTTGTGAGCTTTTCTTTGACTGCCAGCATACTGAGGACTTTGAAAGTATTGAATTTTTTTTTTCTTTGTCAGAGCACCTTCTGTCGATAGTACGTTGTA
This sequence comes from Takifugu flavidus, assembly GCF_003711565.1. Taxonomy (NCBI): domain Eukaryota; kingdom Metazoa; phylum Chordata; class Actinopteri; order Tetraodontiformes; family Tetraodontidae; genus Takifugu; species Takifugu flavidus. The sequence goes on from NC_079533.1 coordinate 2,327,724, forward strand.
CAACCGTCATCACACACTCTTTGAGTGGATGTGTAGAAGACAAGAGAATGTTTAATCGGACAGTCTTGAGCTCAGGTAGATTGTTTTTGCAGCTCTACTGACCTCTAGTGGAAGGTAGACTACACTGCAGTCAAGCGTGTATTACAACAACAGGAATGTTGATGGAGGTTGAGAGGACAACTAAAAAACAACTTGGGTGTATGTGTGTGTGTGTGTGTGTGCGTGTGTGTGTGTGTGTGGGGGGGGGGCATGACTCATTGTTCATGCCAATATCTGTGTGCTCTTTCAAATTCTCTTTTAATTTGTCTCCCCCATCTAAATCTGAGCATGCCTGAACGCTCGGGCTTTATTACGTGAGGCCAAATCACAGCATCGTGACCTTTGAGAGCGACTCTTCTGTAGCGCGCAGCAAATAAGAAGCACTGACTGGTGCATTTTTATGGAGTTCACCCAATTTAGAGAGATGGGGGAAAGGCATCGCAAAGCCACATTTTATCAGAGGTTTTGTATATTTTGATTATATTTGAATATTTTAGACAAGACTGAATAATTTCTGGCATTTAAATCAAACTACGGCAGGACAGAACTCGCAAAAGCAGAGCCAAGTGGGTCATTTTCTCACACGTGCCTCGCCCACAGTGAAGGAAAAACATGAGTAACATAGAAGGTTGCTTTGTCATCAAAGACTCCTTCCTTTTTTAACTTTACCAAGATCAAAGGTCAGAATCCCTCTGGAATCCAGAGCATCACCAAAATTGAATCAGCTCTTCCTTGGCCCATCGAAATTTCCTTAAAATTTCATTAAAGTAGATTTATGAAGTTAGTTTAGCAACCGATAGACAAACACAACGCCCGCCAGCGGTCGCGTAACCTCCTCGGCGGGGGCAATATCTCAATTATCTCAATTCTCCAGGCGACTTCTGTTAATATTTTAAAGGGCTGCACAGCGGTTGCAGTAAGGCTGTGGGTTCCATCGTGGCTCAGGCCTTTGCATGTTGCCTCGGTGGTGGGATGTTCCTCCCACAGACCCAGAATGGTGGATGAGACACTGAAGGGGGGGGGGTCATTGATTCGCTACCCTGAATATTAATGAGGTGATGTTACCTTTAAAGACTTCTGCTTTGACATAACGAACACACAATTTCAAATAGGCTTAAAGCACATTTCACCGGAAAATCGATGCAGGTTACTGTGCAGAACAATGTCTTCATAATCAGCTCTTGTTGTTTGTAGCCTAGCAACAGCCCAGAGAGAGAAGGGAGGAGAGGGTTGGTGGAGTCTTTCTCCCACACACTCTCAGCAGTCACTGCCTCTCTAATTTGACAGAGTTTAATTGTATATTTGTGCCGTAATGATGCGTTCATGGGCCTGAGGGTGAGCAAAAACAAACGGGAGCACTTCACTTCCTGTTCAGAAGGAAGTTGACTTTTCATGGAACGCGAGGTGCGAAATCACTCCTCTGCCTGATTTTCCTGGCAAAGTTGATGAAGTTGATGTTAAATGAACAAAGTCACTCTTTCGTTCGGCGATCGAGCGACAGCGAAGCTTTTGGTGTTTGCAGCTAATTTAAGCCAGATCTTTGTTGCATAATTGATTAGCATCATCAGTCAAATGTGTCCCGCTGTGAAGAGCGTCTTCGTCAGTGTCCCGGGACGACCTGACAGTGACCCTCTGAAGGAAGGGCGGTTTGCTGTGCTGAGGAATCCCATCATGCTCTGCTGGGGGCCCGTTTATCTGCTGACAGTGGTGACATCAACAGCGCTACGGCTTCCTGCTAGCTGAAGCAGGCCTCGTTTTCGACAGGTGCCTTTTTACCTGTTTGATTTGGATTGGATAAGATTATAATCCCATCCCAGCTGCCACATGTAACCGACGTCTAATCTCATTTTCTGCAGGGAAAAGCCTATTTTCTCTGCCGCCACATCTCCGCTTGATTCTGTTAAAATGTATTGCTAATGCGCCTCGCGGTATTCTCACGACACAGCACTAACGTGGTTACTGAGCCGCAGCGCGGGCTTCGATCTCCGCACATATTGCGCGGAAGGCAGCCGCGTTCCTCTTGAAATAACTCTTCACCGGAATAGCTGAGGAGGGAGCCGACGGAAGCAGCCGCAGCTGTTTGTGGATGTGAGCAGACGTTCGGCTGAGCAGCTGTAGCGAGGAAGAGCGAAGCCAGGCGGACCGCGAAGCCATCCGTCCTTTTCCTGATCTCAGCACTTGTGCACAAAAGAGTTTGTTCATAAATACGGTGGCATTTCAAAGTGGCTGTGCGCTCGTGGAGATCCCAGATGTGTCCGTATCAGCCGGCAAATACCAGGAAGTTGGAACATTTAGCATAATTTTCTTGATTTAACAATGATTCTCACCTGTTCTGCACAAAAACAAAAAGAACGCAGCTCCGTAGCAGCTTCCTGTGTCTGTGTGACATCAAAATTACAAGGCAAGAATACAGCTCAGTCGGCAGCTACCCTTGAGCAAGGCAGCGAACCCTCAGACGCTGGCTAGGACCTGCCTCCAGCCATATACAGGGTCAGTTTCACTGTGATCCTCCTGTGTAGAGAGGAGAGCTCTTCTCACACATGCTTCCATTCCCTCAGAGACATAAAGAGGTTTTCACTGCAGCCTCTGATGCAAAAGAAGCTTTGTGGCCATTGAATAAAATGCGGGACTCACCGAGCAGGTCAGAAAACTGCCCAGTCACGCGTCCACCAAGGAGCTTCTGCTACTTCATTCCCCTCGACCGCCAGCTGACACCGGGAGCCATCAAAAGGTGCCGGATAGTGTGAAATTGAAGTAAAAGGAAGCAACAGCGGGGACTTTTTTTTTGATGCTTAGAATATGAGCTGAAAACATTCCAGTGACCGCCCTGAGAGCTTCACCCAGGTAGGGCGGAAGTTATTGAATGGAAGCATTCAAATGGAGAAGCTTTGCTGTCCAAACTCCAGAAAAGCACTTCTGCATTTGCCATTTCTTATTCACAGTCGAGTCTCTTTTCAAACTTGGGAGTGTCTGTTTATTAAGATATTAAGTGAACCACCTCCCCCCAGGCCACGGTTCTCTGTAGAATTTTATGCTAATAAAAGCTATTTGTCTTTCCTCACCCAACAAAAGATGTTGACGGTGAACGCAGGGGAGAGCGTGAACCTATTCTTTTATTCATAGTGTGCATGTGGGTTCGACTGCACTCTCGTGCCCTGCAGCTATCTGACATCTCCCAATAAATACTGCTTTCCTAACTCTAGTTATCGCATGATGAAGACAGACAGGCATACGCTCATTACACAGACGGGCCTGGCTGAGTCTGCTGGTCTCTCTTATCGCCTGTCGGATGCTGACTTTGATGGAACGCGTTCATTCCATGCAAAAACTGCAAGAAAGTGGAGAGAAAGCCGTCTGGCGGCGCTGGAGATGCTTCACAAGGAGAGCAACAGCGACCTCTTCAGTCTGCTTTACGCTACTACACGTTTAGCGTTTATCTCGCCGTGTCGGGGCCTGGACTGAGGAGCGGAGGGTTTTCGGTTCAAACCCCAGTGCGGGCAAACCTTGGAAGGCGTTCTGGTAGCAGTGGGAGATGCCAGGACACCTAGAGCGCCACCGAACTGCCCTTGAGCAAGGGTCGGAGTTGCTCAAGGGCAGGGATGTGCACGTTTTGAATGTCAAACATAAGCACCTTTAATGGTGTCTGAGACCTGCATAAGGCCCTAAACCTCCCAAACTATGTGGTTTTGTTCCCTGCACATTTATATACCATCTACTGTTATATTGCTGCGCACGTGAATGATGCGTCTGCGGCTCACCGCCTTTAAGAATAGCAAACGACGAAAAAGAAAAGTGCCTTGATGGATTTCTGTTGCAGCGTGGGGACGCGTTCACATCCATTTTCGCTCGCTAAATTACCTGCGTTCTCATGCGTGGAGCCGGAGCCTGAACAAAGAGCTCATGGTTATGAAGACAGAGTGTCCCCCATTGTGGGACACTTTAGGAAGTTTCTAATGCTGCATCGTTTCGAGAAAACTTTCTTTTATTCGTTTACCTTTGTATATATGTGCATATATATCGAGTGAAACACCTCGCCAGCATTTAATCAGCACCTCATGAAGCCACCAAGGTTTTTCCGGTTGTAACAAACCCACTTTTATTGTTCAGGCCAGGTTAGCACCCTGTAGCCTTTAGCCCATGTTGGTCCTGGCTCATGTCCGGTTCAGACAGGGTTCAGGGTTCATGGTTAACAGGAGCGCTGCTGGTGCAGATCTCTGCAAGCATGTTAGCGCTTTAAGTCCCCTGAAGACAAGTGAAGCACAAACAAATATATATATATATATGTATACGTATATATAAAAAAATTGGAAATCCAAATAGATTTTTCTTCTCTACAACTATTATTAGTTTCCTGTAACGGCGGCTCTACAATTTCCTGCTGGTCAACAAGGACCTTGGTGAATTCTAGATGCATGTAAATATAAATAAATAAATAAATAAATAAATAAGAATGAGAGAGAGAGAGATAAATAAAGAAAGAAAGAAAGAAAGAAGAAAGAAAGAAAGAAAGAAAGAAAGAAAGAAAGAAAGAAAGAAAGATTACTTTTTAAACCTTAACAAGGATCTGCTTTTTGTCTTTAAGTCGATAAAGATTCCCTCTAAAAAGATGAGCGGCCCCTCTGGGAGCCGGGTTCTTTTCATCTCTAAGTCCCAGGCTCAACCCTCCCACCAGAGACCACCTCTCCTCCACACCTGAACCCACTCATTCTCTGCAGGTCCAGTTCATTAGAGCTCGTTATACGCGCCAGACAACGAAGGACCGAGTAACACGGCCCGCTACTCTTCCAAGGCTAATCTTCATCAGGATTCTCCCCCACCTCTCCTCTTCCTTTGTCAGTGCGCCTGTGTGTGGCGCTTGGCTCCGAACTGACACCCACCCTGGGCTGAAATGGAACAGGAATTAACTAAGGTTCCGTATTATCAGCCGTCGTGCCAAAGGTGCGTGTGAGTCAATCGGCCCTGAGGAAAGCGACTTAATAACAGCCTCATTAAGAGTGGAGTCCATTGCTGATAAGCGTCCCTCTGAGAGGTGCTAATTAAAAGCTAAGGGGCTGCCGGAGTGGACAAATTGGACAAAGTGAATGAAACAAACTTTCCTCGCCACGTGCGTCGAGCTGCTTTGCACCAGTTTCCTTGGACTGGTCAGATTTCAACACAACTTGGTTCTTGCAAGTTAAATCAGCCCAGGAAGCTGGCGCCGGCGTGCTCCTTCCAGCTCCAGTGTGTCTGTCCACATGGTGGCAGGAGAGCTCTACAGTGTGCACGGCCCTCTGCAGCAGGACATTCACCCCGTCTCTGACCAAGTAGCTCTGGCGGCGGCGCCCACGCACAGAAATGCGTCACGTGGCGCCTGGAAGATTAGATTCATGAAGATCCCCAGAGCAGCGGACAGCGGTTTGGACTAAACTTGGCTCATGGGAGTGAAAGTACAATAAAAATACATGTATATTGTAGTTTTTTTTAAAAAGAAAATCTGACTTTATGGTCATTTTATGTGTCAAAAATTAAGAGGCAGCATTGGCTTTAACCCCACAGACACAAAGATCACGTGTCTCCTGCTTGTTTGCAGTTAGATCTCCTCCGTCTGGTTCGTTCACCCACCTCTGACTCTAGGATTGACCACAAGGTGGCGCTTTGGGTCTTCTGAATAGAAAAACTCACCCATTTCCAACCATTTCCCTCTCACAAGCCTAATCTCCACTAAATAAAAGGTAATTCATTATGTTTTGTAGTCCATCATCTGGGTGAGGCCTTATTTGGGCTACTGCTGCAGTTGCATGGAGGTTATGACTTTGGCTAGCTGTAATGCTCTTCATGAAACGAGCAGCACACGCATTCCAGATGTAACGACCGCAGCATTTACTTCGAGCTGGGCTCCGCACCGCGGAAGCCTTTTCATCATGCCTCAGTGCCCATTTAAGCCACAACAAGCTGGCACCAGCATTGAATGCGAGTTTTCCACATCTCCTTCTGTTGCTGTTGTGACAATTCAAAGTGATTATTTTGCGCCCCCTATTTACAGCTCAACTCGTTGGGTCTTGCAGGGAGACGCTTTTTTTGAAATGGCTTTCATTCTTGAGAAAAGGAGAGAGTAACGCGGGGCAATCTCGCGCCTCTTGGCCCACGTGCGCGTGTCTGGGAGGTGTGTTGGGAAATGTCTGGGCAGGCAGAGTCTCGGGTTGGGCGCTGTCGATGATGGCGAGAGCGAGGACACGCAAACATACAGAAGGCACTCCTCCTCTGGGACCATCGATTTAATGACAACAGCCGGTGGCCTTAATCAATGGCGCACAGTGAAAGGTGCATTATGAGGAAACTAAGACGGACAATCAAGGATCAAAAGGTCCCTGATGGAACGCCGCAGTGTCTGAACTCCTGTGTTCCCCCCCATCATCAGTAGCCATCCAATCACTTGGTTATTCACCTGTGGATCTTTGCGTCCGTATCTAAACACCACGTTGGACAGGACTTTAAAGTAGGGGGACGTCTACAGTGTTAATGACTTTGTTGTCGCCATGGGAACCAATGTGCTGTTGTGACAGCCGTGATTGATCTTTTCCTTTGGCTATGTTGTTCTGCACTTTTCTTTCATTTCCTGCTTCTTTGGCGGCTGTGTCCTGGGTGGTAGAGGCGTCCTGCTGGGGGAGAGGTTGTGGGTTTGATCTCTGGCCCTCACTTGCTGTCTAAACGTCAACATCAACCATGAAGTGGAAGTTATTCACACTGGGCTGGTCGAGCCTTCTCCATCCACAACTAGCATTAGCATACTGCCGTCCCATTTGCTTTCCCACGCACGTTAAAGAACCAGAAGTCACACAGGTGTGACACCTGACAGCCCTTATATTGTAAAGAAGACCTGTATGCCTGCAGACTTTTGACTTAATGGTCTTATTTGGAGTCCCACACAGTTGAAGCCAGGTCAGCTGCTGCCTTCATGAGGCACATTATAGCCTGCAGATCAACCTTCAAGCTCCAGAAGGTCTAGAAAGATCTAGAATGGGGCTGGATGAGCGGTCAGTACAACAAACACGATAATGGAAGTGTAGATGTCAAGAACAGGAAGTCAGGCATCTTATCTTTGACCCTCTCTTTCTTTTCTTTTTATTAGTTGATTTGAGCAAGAGATGATCCACCCCACGAGGCCTAGAGACACAATCTGAAAGATTCTGTTGGCGATCCAAGTAGCAGAACCTGGTAGTTGATGCTAAATGCTACAGGAAGTCCTTATCAAAGTGCTCCTTTCCTCTGGTTTAAGAGGCCTCGGGTCTGAAAAGTCAGGCCCGTGGGAAGATAATTCAGCTCTGTGAATGCGTGAATCAAAGAAAACACCAAGACTTGTCAGCCCTGGCGTACTCCAGGAACCTCATCTCCACAGATTAATAAATATTGCTTCTATTTTTGGAACATGACGAACGAGCAGGACCTCAGGACCTCAGCTTCAGGGAGCTTCCGCTAATCCTCCTGCTTATTTGAAGCAGTCAGCCTGTGATGGAGATGAATCCCGTGGCTTCTGTCAGTCGAGCAGCTCCAAACTGTTGGGGAATGTGCGTGGTTCTCCCTGATGATGCCAGCAATGACGTCTATTCTCAACGCACAGACTGAGGGGAGCGTGCCAATCAATCAACCGTAACGAATGTTGCACTTAAGGCTCCAAGAAAGGCGACAGAGACCTCATTCTCATCAGAGTTCCGTCTGTTTATTTCAGGGCGAGAAGATCCAGAGCTCCTCCAGGATGTCTGAGACATAATCAGTGTAAATGACATGTTCCCATGTTTGGCTTTTGTTTGAAAGACATCAAGGTGGAATTCTGCTTCTTGCTTCTAGGGAATCATGACTGTGTCCATAAGTGGCTGTTTCAGCTGTTTTTACACCAACTGGAAGATCAAGAACGATCCCAGCTCACCACTTCAGTAGCAGCCTGGTGTTTGGATGCTGCTTCTCTTGGAAGATTTGATGTGAAGAATTCCTAGTATCTAATTACAATGCAATGACTGTCGAAATGCAGAAACTGTAGTCCGTCTGTGCTTTCCGATTTAATTACCGTGGAACTGTTGACCTTAGCGGTGCTGTCAGAGCGGCGCAACTTTCCTTCTGACCGCTTGGCCAATTAAATCCGCCGTTGGCTGTTGCCGCTGTTTTCCTCCTTCTCACATCCTCTGAGGAGTCCAGGTGTTGGCAGCCGGCAGCTTGTGTGGCGGCAGAGTGATGTTTTGATGACATGACAGACTGCTCAATCCGCTGTTGTGTGGCGGAGCGTCGTTGCCCGGCGGTCCGGCGGGACAACGCGTCCATGGGTGTTCGCAGCTGGCGTTGCCTGCTGCCAACTGCTGGAACCTCCATCGCAGATGTTTGTGGAGAAAGCGCTTCTGCAGCATTTGGAACCTTTTCTGACCTCCATGGGCAGAAATGAGAAGTGGGATGTGCAATCAAAAGGAATGCCTCCTACTGGCTTTGTCTGGGGACACAGCGCTTGAAGTTTCTTCCCGTCGGCAGCTTTTTTCCGGGGAAACATTTGCTACCGAAGATCCTTGTTTGAGGAAAGAGTTCTTTGAATGAGCTCTCTTCCAGTATCGCTGGTCGCTCCATGTTGTTTGTGTTGTTTGTATGTCTGTTTTGTGTCCTAATTGAATGGGAGAGGTAGCATTAGCAGCTCCAGGGTGGTTAAGAGGGCAGCGCTGAGTCGAAAATCCACTAATATCTCCCATTTATTGTGCTCTGTCTCACAGCGTTTGCTCCAGTTTCACATTCTCATGATATAAAAAGCTATTCTGACATTTTCTCTGTTAAACGGTGGTCAGGGAAATTTAAAATCCAAAATGCAGAGTTTAATGCATGCATATGCCATCAGTCCACCCTACAATCAACAGCAGTCCCCCCTCTAATGTCAGTGCCTCCAATCTCACATAGTGGCAGATGCAATTACTTTTGCCGAGATAGAGGGAAATGTCATCAGGACTTTCTAAAAGCCATCGCGTTACGTCACGTTCTCCTCCCTTTTTTTCCCCCCTCCGTTCTCGCCGGCTCCTTTTATCAATTAATTCTGCTCACAGATTGTCCTCAGCAATTTCATTACAGACAATTAGCCTGCAGAGAGGCCTGGAGCCGCTGCACGGGGGCCGCTAGTGAGCAGCACACCGGCCCACATCCCAGATGAGTCGAGGACGTTTACGTCTGCACGTGGTGACGTTTGCGAGGCGTTCGAGGGGAGGCCACGCGAGCTCTGATGGGACGTCACCGTTGAAGCGAGAGCAGCACTGAAGGAAGAGCGAATCTGAGCTGCTCCAAAATTAAGAGCACGGCACCTTCCTTACTTCATTTTTATAAATTTGGATCAGAATATGCTAAAAAACAAAGAAGGGAACGTGTTTTTACTGAAATTGTTTGACCAATCGAGGTGGTGTCAGAGGGCGACATGTTGACTGACATCACAGCAAAACAGCAAATAATAACACACAACCTCTTTTCAGCACTACCCAAAACCAGTAAAAGAGAAGAAAACAAGTCCTGTTGAGTCAAAATCTAAACTAATCAAAAAAGAAAGAAAAAAGGGTCTATTTGGGAACTGTCAGAGGTTGTGTGTGTGTGTGTGTGTATGTGTGTGTGTGTTCACAGTCATTTATTGCCACAGTGACGTGTTGGTTTATGAGCAGTTGTGCTGCCATAAGCTCTGTATGATTCCCTCAAGCTCTCCATCTTATAGAGTTGATGATGAAGTTATTACATTATTATTATAAAAAGGCTCGCTAATGCGCAGAATGCTAAGAACGTGCAGTTGTTCTGCCGTCGAATGAAACAAAGCAGCGAGGACAACGGGGTGAACGTGCGCTGGTTTTGCCGTCTCCATTAGTCACGTGCGCTCCTTCATGTATAGCCAGTTAATTCCCTTTAATGGTGTCAAAACATATGGCGAAGCTGCAGCTGGCTAGCTCTCCTGCAGCAGAGCCCCTCGCCGCAGCTCCTGGGAATCCACGTGGCTTCCGGGAGAGCCGCCGACATGTGCAGTTTATCAGAAAATTACCTGGATTCTGGTTTTGGACCCAATGCTGCTGTTCATCATCTCAGAGGAAGATTGAAGCAGCATTCAGGGACGTACAGTGATGGTCCAAGTTATGGAAAACCTGTTTTCTTGCTAGAAGGCACAGGGCTCATTAATGGGTAGGCAGGGTTTCTATCTGGCTTTATTTTATTACAAAGGTGCAAACTATAAACCTTTTCCTATCAATAGGAATAGAAAATAGCAGCCCTTCTCTCAGACCACTATCCCTGTCCACACTTCCGTACACTGTGATAAAAGGCCTCGTGAAGATGGATCGAATCAGGTTTTATTTGCCATATCCAGCATCCAACCTCTTGTAAATACCCCTCTCTCCGGATTTCTGGAGGTGGGAGCCTGATGAGTTGCGTTGCTTCCCAGCCAGACGCCCAGAACGGGAGTGAAAAGCACCTGTGGAGAAGGTGGATCACAAAACCTGTTTTCCACGTTGGGAATATTCTGTGTTGGCGTCGCGAAGCTCAAACGTCTTTTCAGCTTCGCGAAAGAAACAGTCAGCAGCTCCCCGGGATGAAGATTACCTTATTGATTACTCCTACACCCACGTGGATCTGATTCAATCCCAAATGATGATGCAATGCTTTGCATATAAATGAGTTTTAGTGAAAGCACATAATCTCCTGGATGATGATGATGATGGTGATGATGATGCAATATCCAGATGAGTAACGTATAAAAAGGAATGCTGAAAATGTTTTCAAGACTAATGATATATTTGTCATAGTTTTTGTTACTGGAAGCGATGGCACATTTACAACCATGACTCCAAGTGTAATTAAGTGTGAAGTCGCTATTTTAAAAGCCCCGTTAATATGAATAAATCATCGATAAAATCTCCGAGAACTCCGATAGCGATGTTTTCACTCAGGTGTCGTGACAGGAAAAAAGGTTCCAAAGGAACCCAAAGCAAGGCATTTATCCGTTTCTCCAGTTTTCAGGTGCTTCTCCGGGTCTCTGGGGAGGAAATTACCGTCTTGAGTCAGTGAAAATAAGGACATTGAGCCATCACGCAGGGGTTGTTTTACCAACAGCGTTTTAGCACAACATACTAGCAAGCGCTAAGAAGCCAAATCCAAGAATGTCCCTTTGATGTGTGACTGTTGTTAGCTTTGCTGTGAGCTGTCCCTCATTACAGCTGCAGCGTAATGAAAGACCAGAAGCTCACTGTGGACAGCAGGACATGTGAAGCACCGTCCACGTCCACTGGTTGGTTCTGCAGAGCAGGAGCTCATCTGGCACAATCTCTCTCTGTCTCTCTCTCCTTTTCTTTCATCTTCCGCTTTCTGGATATATCCACTGCAGGCTGGCTGCTTGTGCCTACGCGCATGTGGAGCGCTTCACGTGTGATGTTATTTCCTAAAATTCGTCACACCTCTGCGTTGTGTTATGGTTTGCTGGACGTAAATGTGCTTTGAATGGACCTGCGGCAGACTGTGTATTCAGAGCGCGTCCGAGGTGAGATCCTGTGTGGATTTGCACTAACTTATCAGAAACAACTGTGAAATCCCAGGCACTCGTTGCATATGCTCCACAGTGAGTGCAGGAGGAGAACAGCTCATCTCAGTAGGAAAAGCAGAACCAAACGGATCCTTGAAAAGCTCCCGTCTGAGGAGCAGCTGCTTAAAGTGGCTAACAGCAGTTTGGGTATTTTTTTTTTTATTCCTCGGAATAACTAATGAACAAGCTAATGACTGTATGTTTGAGAGCTTTCGAAAGGTCAACGTGTAGAGTGGGGATAATGAAAAAATCAATTATTAATTGGTCGTGGGGCCGAGAGAGTCGTCCTGTTTTCGGGAGCCGAACGCCTGGACTCATCAGCACAAGGTGGCCTCAGTAAGGACGGAAATAAGGCAGCGGCGCCGCTTCGCCACCACCCCCACCCACCGGAGCACATAAATATCATAATTGTTCTTTGCTGCCTCTAATGTATATAAAGTTAAGTCATCTGTAAACACGCATCGAGCCCAGAACGAGGCAGCGCGACCTGGTCGGTTCACATCACGCGGATCTTTCGTGGAGATAAGCGTGTTATAACAGTGTGAGTGCAGAGGGTGGCGCTATAACCACCTTTGCACTGCGGTTGTCAGTAATTAATCGTCATTTCTCATCATTTTTTCCCCCCATCCGTCGCATTATCTCATCTTCTGTAAACCAAACAGCTCGATCCGGAGATCAATTAACGCTTATTGTGTTCGACACGACCGCGGTTGTTTCCAGGGATACAGAGTTTATTGCAAATTGTTTCGTTCGCGAGGACGGAAACGGTTTTCGCTCGAGTCGGAACGTTAACTTGACGTCTCCCGCAGTCGCCGGCGTCCCCTGGAGCAGACAGCGGTAAACATTGTTCCACTTGTAGAATATTGAGAATATTGAAGGAGACAGAAGGACTGGCTGCGTCCCCTCGCCTCTCCTGGCCTTTGCCGGGTGTTTACCGTCCTCGTCTTTGTCCGGCAGATGATCCCCATAAAGGAAGCAGAGACAGGGCACGAGTCCACATGCAGTATGTCCACAGCCCGTCTTGTCCCCCCAATCAGAAACTGACGGAAATCCTCTTAGAAAGAAATCATTCCCCTTTCTGCTTCTAATCAGGCTCCCAGCGGCATCGCCTCTCCACCTCCTGGATAAAAACCCCTCGAAAGCGACTCTACGACAACAATCAATCTGATGGGAAGTGTGACTATACATCCAGTCCCTCATATTCATTAGGTGACATCAACTTTGGCGTCTCCAGCTCTCTTGAGACGGAGCCACTCGACACTCGCTTGGATCGCCCTTGACCCCCGGAGGCTGTGAAAGATCCTGTCCTGATCTCCTTTGGTGGACTTAATTTCAAACCTATAAACGGTGGAAGCGGGGGTGCATTACAACAGATGGGGACGGAGCCCTGGAAGGAGACAGAAAAGTGCTGTCCCATAAACATAATACAGTGTAAGTCATTTTATGTCCACAGGCAGCAGTTTTCTTGACATGGCCCAGCTCTCTGCTTATTCCCTTAATCCGCTGTCCTCAGACGTCCAGGATGCTGCCATCTGCTCAGATTGGCTACTAAAGGCAACACCATTAAACTGGTAAATTATGCATTTTTATGATCACGAGGGAGAAGCATGTAATTATTGTGAACACGTATCTTCTCAAGTGTCACGTTTGGCCTATTTTTTAAAACTCTTTCTAGCAGGTTGTCCTTTTTTCCCCTCACAAGACTGTTCCCTTCCCCCCATTTCATCACTAAAATCCTGTTTTTCTTCATACTTTTACATTTTCAGTGCTCCCCCCCACACTTTTAATATTTAATTTTATTCATTTCCAATTGAATTTGCGCTCAGCTAAATTAAATTGATTTAATTTCATCAGAAGTTTTGAATTCGGGGTTCGGTTTCATGTGGGGAGACCGCCAAATATGTGTTCTTCGCCGTATCCTTCATCCATTGGAACAGAGAAAATGGAGACAAATGACCTTTTCCTCACGCTCACTCTCACAGATTGGAGCTTGCGCTTCATTTTTAGGTGGCATCGCTCCTCCATCATCTTCCATCCCACCATCTCACCTCATCCTCACAAAACAAATTGCAATTCTTGGTGTTCATATTAGTTTGTCGTCCTCAAACGAACGTGTGAAAACTTTGTCTCCTCCTACCTAGCCTAGCCTATGCTTGCTTGCGTGTCCTACACGATGAGAAAACTGATTCATATGCCAGTTAACAAAGCAACTACTTTTGTCCAGATCACGTCTGACTCTTGGGGAAAGACCGTGTCATCCGTTAATTTTAAAAGGAAGTGTCCGACTGTTTCAAGCAAAGTTAATTGCTAAAGGGATCGTGTGGGTTGTTTGGCGAAGTGCTTGCTATTCTGCTGTGCTAAGTCCAGTCCGGGTTATAGACTGCGCTTAGGAGAAATGACAGTGAGACAGATGTCCACAGTCCATCATTAAAAGGCCACGTCCCAAGGCTTGTTGATGTGTCTCTGCAGTGCCCAACTGATCAGCCTAGATTACCTGAGTCACAGTGGAAGATGGATTTGAGTGTGCGGCCGTCCTCCCTGTCATAGCGGCTGACCAAGGGGTGGGTGGGGGGGTGGTCAGGCTGGGTCTGGGCTGCCCGCAGCTTTTGTATGTCAGTCTCATTTCACAATTCATCAGCCAAGCGTGACTGTCAGGCGAGCCTTTGGTTCTGAAGATCCATCAGGAGCTGTCTGCCGGCCATCACAACTGAGAGATGAGGCTCCTACTTTTAAATTCCTGCCGGTCAGTTAGCCGGCACCTTGTTCTGGACTCGGGGAGATAATAAAACCATATCACTGAATCGGGAACACCTTCCCCCCCTCCCTCCAGCCGCTGCCACTCCCACTGCCTTCCTCTGAGATACGCTGTGGTATTAAAGTCACCCTGACTGATATTACTTTTTTTTTCTTCCCTTTCACATTTTGTCTCCCAAATGAAACATTTCCGCTTCTGCAGAGGGAAAGATTTGTTATCTTAGGGCTGCACAGATGTGAACAGATAGCTGTCGGCTGTACTTTGACCCTTCGGCCTGTGGTGGTGGCTTGTCTCTTTAGTCTAAGCCAGGGGTCGGCAACCCGCGGCTCTGGAGCCGCATGCTGCTCTTTGGCGCCGCCCTAGTGGCTCCCTGGAGCTTTTTCAAAAATATGAAAATGTAAATTGTTTTAATATAATTTCTGTAGGAAGAAAAACGTGACAAACCTTCCTAAAGTTTTCCAATGCTGTATAAATGCCTATAATAAATATTTAATTTCAACATCTCATTATAATGGAAGTTAAACCTAAAATGGCCATGTGTGCGTCATTCTCTCCAGGATGCGCTGCAGGGAAAATAAACATTTCATCATGAATGCTCATTATGTATTTGTAGGCTACTTATCGTTTGGAAAGTAGGCTAATACAGCTAATATAGACACTTACAGCATGTGATGCCTTTATTATAAGCTCTATATAAGGCTTTTAATTTTTTGCGGCTCCAGACAGATTTGTTTCTTGTTTTTTCGGTCCAATATGGCTCTTTCAACATTTTGGGTTGTCGACCCCTGGTCTAAGCCGTAGCAAAGAGTGTTTGGTTTTTTTGGACAGGAACTGTATGGACACTATAAAAAAAGAGTCCTCGGCAGTTATCGTCATAGTAATTGATTGGAAACACACTTAACTCGAATATTTGCTCTACGTGCCAGGATTTCACCCAGCGACCCCGATGACCTTCTCAACTTACAACAGATCTTATGAGCTAGCTTGTGTCTGCTAATTTGCTGCTGTGTGTTTGTCTGAGTAGCAAGATATTTTAGTCAGAATATTTTATTGATTTTTAAGGCTAGCGTGGAGCTCCTCTGCAACATTTTACTAAATCTAACTATTGAAGGACATTGCCAGATGCCAGAGGCAGTACGGGGTCGCTTCTTTCTTACTCCATAAACAGGGAGGAGAGATCTGAGAGTTAAGAACTGTGGCATACACTGCCATCAGTGTAAGATTCTGGATTGGCTCTCTCAGAGTCAGATCAGAGCATAAAATATTTTCTTGGCAGAAATAAAAGCTTTCGTCTGTTCCTCTGCACTAAGCTCTGCTCTCTAGTCTGTTTCCCAGGTGTGCATTGCACTCGACTGCATTACGCCAAATGTAGTGAATGTAGTGGAAGCTCTGTGTAATATTTTGACCCACCGTACAAAATCAGAGCCCAACACAAAAACATCAAATAGCTGCCCCCACACCAGCCGGTCAAATGGCTTCTCTGCAATGAGATGACAAGAGTTCTGTAATTTAGCTTGTCTGAACAGCTAAAAGCTGCTGCACTTTGAAGGACCAGCATCTAGTCCTAATAAATGAATGCAAATTTCAAACCTGATAGCATCTCCTTCGACCTTCTAACCAGGAGCTTGGAAAGGATTTCACAATCCACTGATTTTTTTGAAGGTCCAATGTAGATCAAGTGACAACAGCTCAGAGAAATTCTAATTTATTTCACTGGACTCAACAGAAATGTGTCCAGAAATGTGACTTTTACTGACATCCCAAGTTGACCTCGCGTTCTCTTCCTGAGCATCGACACAAATCAAGACGGCTCCTCCTGTTCCAGTGATTGACAGGAGTGTGTCCTGTCATTCTACACACCTGTTCATAACCCAAACGCACAGATATTGTTTTTCTTTTTCATTGGCAGTCGAAAATGAGCTATTGTGTCTCCTCACTAGCATTAGCAATATAGCCTTTCTCCTTAATCCTTCAGGCAGTCAATTTGCAATCATCGAAGTGTGACGCTCTGTAATGATGGCTTATTGACCCATTTGGTATTTGGTAGTGAGAACAGAGGGAGGCTGAGAGGACAGTTCCTGTCTTCCCATGTGATATTCATGTACCTCTATGATGTAAGAGTAATGCAAAATTGATATTTTGGCTGCCTAATAATGGCCAGTGTCAACCAGCAGTAATGTTGGACCCATATTCCCCGAGCTAAGGCTTCAGCTAACCTTTGTTCATTTAAAAGTATTAGTTAATTTATCATATAGAATTATTGTAATTGCTTTTATTTCCCCACACACTGTGGTAAAACAGACTTTAACTGAGGTTAGTTTACATCTTAAGTCCCCTTAATGCTTGATCCTCATTCAAAAAGCCTTAATCGTGGCACATCTGTTGGATTTATAGAGATATGGACAAGGCTATAAGTCCTAATTTACTCTCAGATCATTGTGAAGAGGCTAAATATTTTGAGCCTTACTAGAAAGTGATTATTGCTGTAGCTTAGTTTGTTTCCCTTCTCTAAGGGTCACTTATTCTCCCACTGCTGAGGCTCTGTAAGATATAACTTTGTGGAGAGCTGAAGAAACTTGCTGTGAAATGCAACCCACACGGAAGTAAAGGTTCCTGTAAATGTTGGTGAAAAAGGGGCCCATGTTGGCGAGAGGTTGCCAAGGCTATACGGTTATTGGAATGGGATCCTTTTCCAAGATTCCTGGCAGCATTCTTCATTCCCTGCTGTCACTGCAGGGAAATCTGAAACACCCACAAAAGAACACTGTCATGTCACTGTCACAAGCACAGTGTGGAACTGAGCAGCATTGTAGTATTGACAAGCAATGTGTGCATGTGTGTGCGTGTGTTCTGCACTTGCTACACATCGAGGACCAAAATATGCATTCTACCAGAAAAATGCGGACACATTTGGGAAGTGAGGACATTTTAGGTGGTTCCCACAAAGTTTGAGGGTTAAGACCTGGTTTAAAGCAGCAGCAGCAGCAGCAGCAGCAGCAGTAGCAGCAGCTGTAGCAGCAGTAGCACAGTATTAGCAGCCGTAGCAACAGTAGTAGCAGCAGTAGCAACAGTATTAGCAGCAGTAGCAACAGTAGTAGCAGCAACAGTAGTAGTAGCAGCAGTAGAGCAGCAGCAGCAGCAGCAGCAGCGCAGCAGCAGCAGCAGTAGCAGCAGCAGCAGTAGCAGCAGTAGCAGAAGTAGCAACAGTAATAGCAGCAACAGTAGTAGTAGCAGCAGTAGTAGCAGCAGCAGCAGTAGCAACAGTAGTAGCAGCAACAGTAGTAGTAGCAGCAACAGTAGTAGCAGCAGCAGCAATAGCAGCAGCAGTAGCAGCAGCAGCAGTAGCAGCAGCAGTAGCAGCAGCAGCAGCAGCAGTAGTAGCAGCAGTAGCAGCAGTAGCAGCAGCAGCAGCAGTAGCAGCAGCAGCAGTAGCAGTAGTAGCAGCAGTAGCAACAGTAGTAGCAGCAACAGTAGTAGTAGCAGCAGTAGTAGTAACAGCAGCAGCAGTAGCAGCAACAGTAGAGCAGCAACAGTAGTAGCAGCAGCAGCAACAGCAGCAGTAGAGCAGCAGCAGCACAGCAGCAGCAGCAGAGCAGCAATAGAGCAGCAGCAGAGCAGCAGCAGCAGAGCAGCAACAGAGCAGCAGCAGAGCAGCAGTAGAGCAACAGCAGAGCAGCCCACACAGTCCGGGCGACCTTTGCCACAGAACACCGATCTTGGCAGATTCCAAGTTGCTGCTTCTCTTTGACTACAGCAGGTTCTCACGGAGCACATGTGACAGACGGAAGAGCGTAAACATCGTATAATCACGTCAATCGGGAATTATTGGGAATTATTGAGCATGTTCCAGAGTCAGTAATTAAACCAAACACCACATGAACACACTGCAGAAAGACCTGCAATCTGTCTGGAAGCATGCGAGGAGCGTCTCCGTAGAGTGGGACGGATCCAAAGCTGGCCCAGACACTCCACAAACCCAGGGACATCAAACACTGTTGCGTCCCCTGCTGCCATGTCCCACTATAAATTGTCCAGAGCTACTAGAGAGGCGGTTCTGTCCCCTCTCACGTGTTCCTTCTCCTCTATCACCATCTCTTGGTTCCTCTATCTTCCTCCCTTGTTCAACTGTGGCAGAGTCTCTTGTCCTTGTTCCAGCACCATGTCCTTGTCTTCTGGGCCCAGACTTTTGACGCTTTGGTTAGCAATTACACGGTGAGTGTTGACTTGGATTGAGATGATTTTTCCTTGACCTGGAGCCTCAACTCCTGCTTGAGCCGTTCCTCTGAGAGCCCTCATGATGTTTGGATTTCTTGACTCGGGCAACCCGATTAGAGCAAACCTGATCTACTGAACTAACTACACTATTCATTTCTCACTGTGTGTCTTTCCTTTCCTGTTTGTAAGGGACACACATTTACGGCGTGGCATCAAAGCATCATTGAGACCATCTTGAAATGTCAGTCGTCTATGCGTCCGGGTCCTCTCAACGACGTCTTCGCCCTCAGTCAGTGAAGAGAGACAAACTAAGAGACTGACCTATGAGTAAAAGGCGGCGTTTTCTGTTTCTCAACAAGCTTCAGAGGATTGGTGAATTCCAGCGTGGCTGCGGTCTGCGCGGCGCCCAGGAACTTCTGATTTACAGTCAGAGAGTGTAATGAGGGGCTGTTATGTAAATGCTGAACAAACACACCGAGCCTCAGGGCTCTGTCCTTTCGTCCAACTGAATCATGCTAGTCTAACTGCTGGAGAAGCTCATCCATGACTGGTAAAATGAGCAACATGCACATGTCATTAAGGGCGTATACGTTGATTTAACCTAAACGTGGATGGAGATGTTCTGTCTTCTGGCACAGTGGAACACCAGTGCATTCAGCATGTGTTACTGCTGTAAAGGCTTCGTTAAGAGGGGGCAGTTGTCATCAAAGCATAAAAGGTTTCATGGGAGCTGATTAGTATTCAGCTCAGAGGCAAAATGAAGCGTTTGCTTTTGTTTTTCTTGTTTTTAGTGATGATGCAATAGCATTTGGAATGACACGTGTCGATCCTTCCGCGTGACCTCCCAGAGTCCTCACCTCATCCAGGTTACCCGCCTCTACACGGCTGTCCTCAGCTGTGTAGTAAAACCATCTCCAGATGACATCTCATGAGCTCTTCATAGGCGAACCAGCTGTCTGGACAATGCATCTGGAATATTCAACCGATTTCATGTCTGTCACTTTCTGTGGACCGTAAAGAGAGCGGGAGATCCTCCGAGTCGCGACAGCAGCTTCGAAGGCAGCAATGGGAAACCTCTGGGAGGAACGTCAATTTATAGCTGCTCAGAGAGTGTTCAGCTTAAAGGATCCGAGGTGTGTTTCTTTACAACAGTTCCACATGTCAGACATGAAGACACTTTGTTTTTTTTCCATCATCACTTCAAAGGAATACCTGTAGAGACCCTGCAGTCCAGATCTGGATGGAACAGTTCCGCTTTGAAGAACTCCTTGAAGAACTAAATTGTGATGACTGTTCAGAATCTTTGGCAGAAGATTAACTCTTCTTTGGTGTTCATATCCGTGCTTGGGAGGGTTGATTTAACACACATTTTTTATGCTTAAATGGATAAAATATGCTTCTTTATCCCATACGCAAGTAATATAAACAAAATATGGTCAGTTGTTGCTCTCGGTCGTTGTTAGTTCACATTTCTGAATTAAAGTCCTGGTAGTTTTTTTTGTTTTGTTTTCTGATTAAATGGAATAATACAAAGATAATCAGGAATAAACATGATCTGTTTTTACTTCCAAATGAAGCAACATTTTCTATAACTATCGGTGTGTATTTTATCTTTGTCAGATATTTGATATATTCAATACCGGTTCAGGACTGATGTGGACCCTGTGTGGATGAGCCATTCAGCAGGTTGCAGCCTGTTCACCGCAGGCGGCCACAGCTTTACTGCCTGTGTGTTGCATATACAGTGGGGCCTCTACTTACAAACGTCTCTACATGCGAATTTTTCAGGTTACGAAACGTCTCAATGGGAAAATATTTCCTCTTGTTACGAAGGACATTATAGGATACGAAGGTCAAAAATACGCTACCGCTGCTACTCGCAGCTCGCGGAGTTTAGCGAACGCAAACATGCTTGTAGCTGCTCTGCCATTGGCTATCGCCTAGCATCTTCCTGTCATCCCATTGGCTAGGAGGGACGTCAATATGTACAAGTTTGTGTGTATCCCAGCGTCGCCTTCGTTTCACTTTTATTTATTGTGGGTGTTCATATGTTTGTCCATTAGATGGCGGTGTTACCACAAGTGTTAACGTTCGTTGCTAGTAATGACGGCTAATGTAAGATTAGCCTGTAATAAAGTTCATTTTGTTCCTGGAGAAGCCTTGTACTGAATTCCTACATTTATTGTGCGGTAATCTAATTGTAACATGTATTTGTTACATGTTTTGATGCATTTTTATGATTTATAAAAAAAATTATGTCCGAATTTTTGGGGGCTTGGAACGGATTAGGGCATTTACATGGAAAACGCATCTCTACTTATGTAATTTTCAGGTTACGAAGCAACTTCTGGAACGAATTAAATTCGTAAGTAGAGGTCCCACTGTATTCACACTTCTGGCCCTTGAGGCTTGCGTAGAGTCTATCTGAGCATGTTGGGGCCACACACGTGAGCAGCTCCTTTTGTTGCTGCTGGCTGCAGATGGTGGTTCTGTTTCTCCTCTTGAATCCTGCTCCTCCTCCTGCAGAGGCTGAGGATCTCAGAACATGATGTCATCTCCGCATTTGAGGTCTGATCTGTACCTATAATTAGCAATCCAGAATACTCGACTGGATGGAATCTGAGACTGAAATCCTGACAGAAGGCTTGAGTAGCTGCCATCCATGTTGGCTCTGGTTCCCTTCTCACACTGGTAGCCATGCTGGGTGGGTCATTTCTTGGCAAAAAGATAAATTCTGTTTAATCTTTTTTGATATCCAGATTTCTTCACTTGCTAGCGGCTGTACAATGTGTACATTTGTTAGCCCGTCGTGGTCAACTGTGGTGAGGCAAAGCTATAATTATCATCCCAGCAGCAAATTTTACCTGGAATTGTTTCATAAAAGATAAACACCCACCCACCCACACACACACACATGCTGTGGTAGGGGGTGGTAGGGGGTGTGAACTGTGCAGCTATTATTAACATATTAAATTATGTTCTTATGTTTGTTCTTAACAGAAAATGAGCAAAGACCAAAGAGTCTCAGTTCGAGAAATAACTAAATGGATTTCTGCAGAAAAATGATTACAAAAGAGAAGAACATATATGTTTTTTAAAAAAATGATACAAGATCATTCTTCTGACGATGATTCTAAAACAAGTTGAGGGTGTTGGATCTCACCTTGCGCTGACTTTGCTTTTGAATCGATTGCAGAGATTGCACATGACTTTATATTTTAATTGAGCACCGACGTGACCTCGCTCAACCTGCTGGAAATGCCAGGAGCTAACTAAGCAGGACGAAGCAAAAAAGAAAAAGAAAAATGGGCCAAGGTTATGGCAGCAGAAGCGTGAATTTAAAGTACGTCGATTGCTGAAAAAGTGCTCTTCTTGCCTTTAAGTAATACGTGTTGGGTCCTGCGCGTGTGATGCCACAGAGCCTGGACACCCCATTTCCTCGTCAGACATGAAAGTTAGTTTATTTTTTCCTTCTCTGAATCCGAACACAAAGCACAGCGAAAGGTGTCATTCCCAGCACAGCTCGACGCAGCTAGATCACTGCTGCTGCTGTTATTTCGGCAGCGTTCATGACCTCTCCCACTGAATCCACTCGCTAATGACGGGTGAATCTCCACACATTTGGAATATCAAAATTCATCCATCATAATTCGCCACCTGCCAAAGTATGGACATACTAAATCTTTTTTCCGCCCTGCTCTATCCCTCATTAAAGGCGCGTTAAGACCATTGGATTTGTGGGAGTTTTAAATCTATTGTGAGCTCTTTTTTGTAGGATTCAA
Source organism: Takifugu flavidus (assembly GCF_003711565.1). Classification (NCBI taxonomy): domain Eukaryota; kingdom Metazoa; phylum Chordata; class Actinopteri; order Tetraodontiformes; family Tetraodontidae; genus Takifugu; species Takifugu flavidus. The sequence continues at coordinate 2,350,063 of NC_079533.1, forward strand.
TTTCTTAATCTGCATTTCTGATAATTTCTTATTTAATTTCTAATTTGCTGAATTATTTGCATTATCTGCTTTTACACATCCCAAAGATGCCTTTAGCCTTTAATATTTTAATTGGTCCAACCTTGAACTCGGTTTTCGGATCCTCTGTGGTACCTGCTGGTGTTATTACCGCTAAATACACTATTTTGCCTGTCTTAAATTTGAGTATAATTGTAGGAATTTATAGTCATGTGTGACGAATGTTAAATTGAATCCTTTTTTTTTATACAGCACGTCATGTTCCAGGACTTTATTTTATGTTATTCATTCACTGAGCCATTATCAGCTCAACCATTACCGTTAGCAAATGTTGAGTGGATAATGTTTTGGCTCTCCAATAATAGGGTCCATTCAGAAGCTGTCTCTGGCCACATGGTGAGTTCAATCACTTAAAGCTTGAATACATTATTTCAAAGGAATCAGAGTTCACATTGTATGCGCATTTATCATAAATGTTAGTGGACGTCAATCAATAGAACATAATTAATGACTTGGTTACTTTTAACCATGTTTAAGAATGTTTTAAATGGACACGTAACACCATGTAATTTCCCCCTTTTCTTTCCTGGGTCCAAGATTTAATATACAAATGACACCAGCAACACTATTCACGCCTGTACTCAAAACCAGGGTGTCCTCTAATTAGTGAGCCTCCCCGTCTATTGTGTGTGACCTACTCATCTCAGCCGTTGATAACGGCAACAACACTATACGACATTATGCATCAAGCTGCTTTGATTCAGCAACACCAAAGTAATTTATGAGCCTCCTTGTTTCTCTTTTGTCCTCTTGACATAGGAGCTGAAGAGGCGACAGTTTGAATGTCTCTCATCAGTAGGGGGCGCTGTTGAGCAGCTGCCTCACCTGTCCCACCAGGAAGCATCAAAGTTACTTTTAAAATTTAGAATATTTAAATTACAGACATCTCAGGTGCTGCTGGTGGAAAGCTTCTAGCCAAGAGATTAAAGTACAAGAGTTGGTTTGCTTTACATTGTAATACGGCGTAAAACAATACTGAGCGAAATTCAGTCGAGTGGCCTTTGCTATATCTTCGCTCGTTTGCTTTTTTCAGTCAGGAAAAATCTCAATGGTCCATTGCAGAGCATTTGAGGCACTTCTGGTCTGGCGCTCGCTCAGATCAGACATGTCTCAGTTTCTGAAAGTAGGTGTTCAAGTTGGCCCAAGCCTGGTTAAGATCATCAACTTTCCCAGCAAACTGGCTCTCTCCCCAGCTCCATTAAACAAGCAGTTGTAAATCCTATTCTTAAAAAAAATAAATCATCAGACCCAAAAAGTTTTGGCCCATCTCTAAATTACCAAAGTCATCAGTGAGTAACTTACCTTCTTTCAAATCAAATCAATCTTTATTTATTTCGCATCTTTTACAATCAAAATTGTTTCTAGGCACTTTCCAGAATCCCAGGGACCAAACCCAGACCTGCAACAGTGGCAGGAAAAACTCCCCTTTAACAGGAAGAAACCTTGAACAGGACCAGGCTCATGTAGGGGGACCTTCCTGCTGATGGGGGGGCTGGGTAAAGAGAGAGGAGAGGAGAGGAGAGGAGAGGAGAGGAGAGGAGAGGAGGAGGAGAGGAGAGGAGGGGAGGGGAGGGGAGGGGAGGGGAGAGGAGAGGAGAGGAGAGGAGAGGAGAGGAGGGAGAGGAGAGGAGAGGAGAGGAGAGGAGAGGAGAAGGGGGAGGACAGGTAGAGGAGAGGAGAAGGGGGAGGACAGGTAGAGGAGAGGAGAGGAGAGGAGAGGAGAGGAGAGGAGGGGAGAGGATGGGCATAGAGCATAGAAATACATACAAAAATACATTATATTGAGTATTCTTTCTGAGGACCAGAATCTATGTGATTCTCCAGTTTGGGTTCCAGAAAATCTACTCAAGCGAGAGCACCTTTAAAGTCTCAAATGATGAGCCGATGGCAGCAGATTCTTGTCAACACACTGTCTTAGTGCTGTTTGGACAGCTAAATATTATAATGCCTGACACAAAGGTCATGTGGAGTACCTCACGGATCACAGTAAGGACCCATTCCATTTATGCTGTATAGACTCCTTCTTGGAAGGCTTGCACACATTAAAAAGATCATTTCTATGCAAATGACATACAGCTTTGTTGTTCCTTTCATGAATTCGAGGTAGGGAAGCTCTCTGATCTACAAAGCTGCGTGTCTGCTGTAGGAGAACGGTCGGCAACCAATCACCTGCAGTTAAATTCACTGATGCTACCCCTGATGGTAAGACTTCCCTAATCATGCAACCAAATCTTGCAGGGGTTGTTTGATCAATCAGTATCTGCAGCACCATAGACGATATCTGGTCAAAAACGGTGACTTCGTCCATTTGTTTCCTCCAAACTACATTACTGCAGGTCCTTTTTCATATGCTTGAACAAGGCCCCTTAAAATTCAGATTGTTCAGAGTGCAGCAGCCAGTCTTCAAACAGGAACGTGGGAACAAAAGCACATTCTTCCTATTTTAAATACATTTGCAACCTCTTCTGGTCGTTGCTCTGGTCGAAACCTGTTGGTGCCAGAAAGTTTTGACAAAACGAGAGACCACCTGTTGTTTCAATCCAATGCGCCCCATCGATGGAATGTGCTACTGCGTCTGACTGAATCTGACTGGAAAAAAAGGAAACAAAACATCTAAAGACAATGAATGAACTTAACTTTTAGTTAAAGTAGATTTTCTGGTTTTGTTTTAGGCTTTTATGATGAAATTCAAGTTCATTTTACACTTATTTACCTTAATTGTGGTGTATTTCATATACTATTTACTTTAATTTGTTCATTTTTATCTAATTTTAAGGCATTCTGTGACTTTACTTATTAAAGGTGGTGTATAAAAAGTTAACTAACTTGCATATTGAGGTTCAATATCTTGACATGGAGAAGGCTGGAGTCCAGGATTGACCCATGACCTTCAGAATAAAGAAGTAACTGAGACACCTGAGCCGTAGAAAGGACCCTCAGCTAACTGAACCTTGAAACCATTGTTATTCCTTACGTTTTGAATGTTAAAATACACATTTTCCTCTTCTGCTGAGGAGTTGGGCCTCTTCAGCCTTTTGGAGAACCGTAGACACTGCCAGAGAGGAAAGATGGCTGAACACCAGTCTACGCTGCTTCTGTTTATATTCGAGAGGAAATCACTTCAGGAAAGCTCCAGGAACTTTGTCCTCACTGACATTGTCGATGATTTTATTCTGAAGAATTCCCTGTCGGTACCTTAGAAATGCTTCATTGCAATGTCTCGTCTCGTCTCAACTTGTCATGGGGGCCCTATGTGAGCTTTTGTGGGTTCGGTACCGTACTCAAGGGTACCTCAGCAGTGCCCTGAAGATGTTCTGGCACCAGTTTTGTCTGCGCTGGTGCTTGAACTTGAACTGAGAACCCTACGCTTCCCAGCAGACTGAGCTACCACCTCCCCATTGTGCTGCATTGAGTTCAGTTTTGCCAATATATATCCCTGACCTTCATCAGAATAATTATTTTCCAAATCATTAATACAGGTAGATTTCATGAGGTGAACGCTCCGTATTGGCAACCATGGAAACCACCGAGCCACCACTGCCAAACCCACAGGATGTAAATGTTTATTGTAGTTTGTATTTCTAATAAAATCCCGCAGCACTCTTTGCTGAAGGGCGGTGATTGATTGTTAGAAGGTGACACTGATTAAGCAAATATAGGGGTTCTAATACAAGGTTTTTAAAGGTGTTCTAAAATAGTAAAACTTTAGTCCTTTAGGGATTTTTGTTCTTTGCACACCCTTGTACTTCTATCTTTGCGAGGACTTTTACAGGCCCATTGCATTCTCCAGCTCTTCACCAGAACCCTACAAGAACACACACACACCCACGCGCACCCTTGTACTTGTATCTCTGTGAGGACTTTCATAGCGAAGTCCCCAGCTCCTTACAGTGAAAGTTCACAGCTCGTCCACTGACCCTGACCTCAACCCAATTCTAACCTCAACCTTAAAACCATGTCTTAAACCTCAAACAGCCCTTTGAAGTACATATTTTGTTGATGAGGATGTAGCAAGTGCACACACAACATTAATAGCAAAAAAAAAAAAAATCCTACATTTCTCTTGGCATGCTGGGAAACTGAAGTCGAGGTAAACACATTCACACTTAAAGGTCATGGAAGAGACTTTCTTTTTTCTTCCTTTTTAATAAATTGACATTTTCATCAAAGTAGCTTGGGTTCATAATCACTCAGGATAATAAGAGAGAAACCATCACTCTCCTTTAGAAACACTCCTCCCTTTCTCATTTATCTGGAAACTCTGTACCTTTAAATACAATAAAATCTCTTGCTGTGATTATAAGTGTAGGTTCTTTATTTGACCTTCTGAGGGCTGCGTGTACATTTGTACTCACAGACCAGCCATAAATGGATTTGTCCACCTGTAACAGTGAGGAAACATGCAACTCCTGCCTTAACACGTACTGTTTATTTCTTCCTGCACAAATTAATGTCTACCCCATTTCCCAGAAGTCTTTGTGGATAGATGCTAGCGCAGACCCTCACAGCTGCTCGGAGAGCACTGGAAGTCACTGGAAGTGCCCCGGGGACAGCCATTGCTTTCTCCTATCTGACACTCAGACCTAATTCCTCCTCTGCTTAACGAGCCACTTGATCATCCTGCCAACTTGTGCCACCAGATCAATTCCAGGGATAAAGAAAAACAAGGGTCACATTTTTCCAACAGAGCAGAGCAGCACAGGTGACCACAGTGGCCCCTGTATGATATCATGGACCTGAGTTGTCCAACGATTTTGGTCTTTCTGTATCAAACTATTTTAATTGCACATAAAATTTTGCAGAATGTTCTGTTTTGTCTCTTTTATCATGCGGTGTAAACATGGGACTGAAAGGAATTTCAGCTTTTCTCTATGCGGCAACCTTGCTTCGCAAAATTTCTCTTTCCATAATGCAGCAACATGCATCACTGTTGACAGGTCGTGACATTTTGACACAACGTTAGGCTGCAATCGTGTTTCGCCATTCAAGCTTTAAAGACAAAGACCTTGAATGGTCTCTCGTTTAGCTGAAAGCCATTCTGTCCTAGGGAGGAAACGCACAGCCTTGACACCAGGCCTGCAGGAGCAAGCGCATGATCCTCGCAGCAGCATTTCCCTTTGGTTGGAACTGGCTGAGGTTTATCAGAAAATAGCAAAATTCAGCAGAAGGCACAGAAACACTGAAGTTTAAATATAGAGACATTCAAGCAAATAACAAGCTTCTCTCGCCTCCCGTCTCTTCGGAAGCCTGCACACTGATTTGTAATGACTAATTTGATTATTTAGCACTTCTTTTAAATTTAATGCCTAAATTCCATCAATTCCATCCTTCTTAACTGATCAGCATAATTTTTTTTTTTACAAAATGGACCGTATTAGCTGGGCCTCTTTACGGACCTGACTGATTGAAAATGACACCGTTAATCGGTTTGTATCCTGTTCAGCAAATTGAGCGCGGTGTGAATTCAGAACCGACTGTGATAAGACCGGGGATGCTTTCATAATTCTCTGCAAGCAATCAATACCCTCCCTGTTAGAAGGCAGCGCCTGTCCAGATCTACCTGGTCCAGCGTCTGACAGCGTGTTCATTTCTCCAGTCGATGCAAACCTTCTAATTATGCCTCATCTGACTCCTAGCTCTTAGTTTTAAAAGGTCGGATTTCTCTTTAACACAGCCAGTGCTGAGCTGATATCAGTACTGGTATTATGAGCCACTGCTCATATTTTTCCGAAGTAAATCTCCTTAAATGACAGGTGAGCATCCAGAACTCTGCTGGAGCTCAGTCAGAAGTCGACGTGCTGTCGACGTGCTGCTTCTCTCAAGAGGGAGGGCTCCCAAAACTCAACTGCAGACATTTTTAATTGTGGGATCAACTTGCTGCTTTACTTAAATTCCATATATTACTGCGTAGGGGTCAAGATCAGATTGGATCGCTTTGACCAGAGAAGTTGATGGTCTTACATTTAGTAATGTATGTTGCAAACATCTACCAGATTAAGATCCAAAAATGCCGCTGCACAGCGATTTTTGCAGAGGATAGTAAAGATGACAGCAAAGCAGCACCACCCATATGTGCCTTGCGGCAGGCGAGCGGGGATGGGCGGGGTAGAGCAAACCGGGGTGCTCTGTGATTTCCGAATCCAAACAAGTTGATCCAAGCTGTGTGTAATTCTCCCCACAGATGACGACTTTTACAGCCTTTTCACTAGTATTCCACCCAGTGGGATCTGTAAATCTGTCAAGGAGGGAGTCGATTCTATTGCCTCTGCTCTAATCTTGCCTCCGGGCCACCGGAGTGTCAAATGTCGTGACTGTCTCGTGTGGCTGGGGGCGGCGCTGCACCGCTGCCACGGGTCTGCAGGTAAAGCCCACCTGCTCCACATTAGGGGCTTCATTAGAACCCAAGTCATTGGGATTAAGAAAACTTTATTTCTCCCTAATCTATCTATCTATCTATCTATCTATCTATCTATCTATCTATCTATCTATCTATCTATCTATCTATCTATCTATCTATCTATCTCTATCTATCTATCTATCTATCTATCTATCTATCTATCTATCTATCTATCCAGCCTTTTGTTTTTTGTAGTTTTCATTTTATTTTGGGGCTTATTACCCTGAGATATACATGGCTTCCCAATTGTCCTGCAGAATCTCTTTGATGATGAGTCCTTTCAAGTGAAAATTACACTTGTAGCTTGTTAAAGTGGAGGGATTCTTAGTTCTACTCTGGTCTGCTGCCGCTGTTTCAGTGTGAGCTGAAGGAGAGTGCTTTTCTGGTGCATCATTTTTCCCCAAATGCTGCTTTTATTGCATCAATAACAATGAAATATATCAGTGCTAGAGAGAACCGGGCCCTTTGAGGGTAAGATGATGGTCCCCCATTATAAAAGCCATGATGCGTACATGCAATACAATGACAACAATCAGAGAACTATGGGATACATGAGAGGATTAATACAGGATTAAATTGATCAACCGGCCAACCGAGTCATGTTTGTAGAAGCTTTTCAGGTGCACAAAACGTCGTTGCTGTGCACAGCGGGGGGAGAAACCTTGTGTGTGACAAAGGAAGCTATGGTACAGTCATGGTGTGAAATGTAAAGAAAGAAACAGCACAATGGTTTGCCAATTGCTTTCAGCCTAATGTATGCTAAGGTGAATGCAGCTAGTATAATGTACTGTTTTGCAAGTCAGCAGATATAATTAACAAGCACTGTGGGAAGGTGTTTGAGGTGGGAAACATTCAGGTCCTTGTGAACTGATGGAGGAGTTAATGACAAGCAACACAGAAGCACATTGATGTATTCAAAGTGAGACAGGAGTGTGCAGTAATAGGCGATCACGCCACAGTATACACTGAAAAGAATACTGTATATGCAAACTACTGATTTTTTATTGTGTTCAGAGCGGGGACTGATGATCTGTTGTCATTATAAACCCTGACGTATGAGGAGAAATTGATAGGGATTGATTTAAAGCCATTGAAGCACACACTTCAGTTTTAATTAACTACTTAATCCTAGTGATCACTGTTGTCAGTGCGGAGGTCCAGTGTGTTCAGAAACATCCACACTGAGTCTCCAGAGAGGAGGAGTAGACTTGTGCTCCAACGGTACTGCAGCAGCATCGCTCATAACAGTCTAAGGTTAACATTTAATCTCAGTGAGGCCTTTGTTCAGCTCAGAGGATGCCAGCAACTCAGATGCTGCATCGTTTTCAGATTGGAGAGGAGAATTGATGGGTTGTGTGGGGACTGGGATTCTATCTCTCCAATCTCTTTTCCATTTCTTCCTTGGTTATTCCTTCTATTTCTCCCATCTCTTATTTCCCAGACAGCTTAAGTCACTAAACATAGCTTGTCACTTCTGTTCGCGTCTTCCCAGGTTGTCCTTAATGAACCAGAAATGCAGCAGTTCAGAGGAGAGAAGCCCTTCCAGAGGGTTTGGCCAGGACACAGAGCAAAATATGAAGTGATGACTTTAACCAGGAGGAGCAGAAGAGACACGTCTTTTTATCACCTCCATGACTTCACCTGTGAAGTCTCAGACAGACAGATGTTTGTGAGACAGGTCACAGGTCACAGGTCATTCAGGCGTCAGACTGCTGGGATGGTGCCACCAGTACGGGCCCATTTGGGAATAAGTGGAGGGAGGGAGGGGGATGGATAGATGGATGATGGATGGATAGATGGACTGATAGATGGATGAGGGAGAGATGGACAGCTGGAGGGAGGGAGGGAAGGATGGAGGGAGGGATGGATGGATGGATGGATGGACAGACAGATGGATGGATGGATGGATGGATGGAAGGATCAATGGATGGATGGATGGATGATGGGCGGATGGATGGATGGATGATGGATGGATGGATGATGGATGGGTGATGAACAGATGGGTGGATGGATGGATGGATGGATTGATGGATGGATGATGATGGATGAATGGATGAGGGAGAGATGGATGGCTGGAGGGAGGGAGAGAAGGATGGAGGGAGGGATGGAAGGATGGACAGATGGATGGATGGACGGACAGATGGATGGATGGATGGATGGATGGGTGGATGGATGGATGGATGGATGGGCGGACAGATGGATGGATGGATGGATGGATGGATGGATGGATGGATGGATGGATGATGATGGATGGATGGGTGGGTGGATGGATGGATGGATGGATGGAGATGATGGGTGGATGGATGGGTGGATGGTGGAGGATGGATGGATTGGTGGATGGATGGATGGATGGACAGATGGATGGATGGATGGATGGATGATGATGGATGGATGGATGGGTGGATGGATGGATGGATGGATGGATGGACGGACAGATGGATGGATGATGGATGGATGATGATGGGTGGATGGATGGATAGATGGGTGGATGGATGGATGGATGGTGGGTGGGTGGGTGGATGGATGGATGGATGGATGATGGATGGATGGATGGGTGGGTGGATGGATGGATGGATGGGTGGATGGATGGATGGATGGATGGATGGATGGATGGGCGGACAGATGGATGGATGGGTGGATGGATGGATGGATTGGTGGATGGACAGATGGATGGATGATGATGGATGGATGGATGGATGGATGGATGGGTGGATGGATGGATGGATGGATGGATGGATGGATGGATGGATGGATGGATGGATGGGTGGATGGATGGATGGACGACAGATGGATGGATGATGGATGGATGATGATGGGTGGATGGATGGATAGATGGGTGGATGGGTGGATGGATGGATGGATGGGTGGGTGGGTGGATGGATGGATGGATGGATGGATGGATGGATGGATGGATGGATGGATGGGTGGTGGATGGATGGATGGATGGGTGATGGATGGATGGATGGATGGGTGGGTGATGGATGGATGATGGATGGATGGATGATGGGTGGGTGGGTGGATGGATGATGGGTGGATGGATGGATGGATGGGGTGTGGATGGATGGATGGATGGATGGATGGATGGATGGATGGATGGATGGATGGTGGGGGGACAGATGGATGGACCAGCAGATGGACAGATTGATGGATTTTATCTTTTGTCACTGACGATCTGTTTTATTGGTGTTTGAGGAATAAAACAAATTCATGTCTGTGAATATAATCTGATCCCAGTGGAGGCTCAGATCATTTGATCTTTCAATAAAAGAAGCATCCTTCAACTCTCATTTGATTCTCCTCTCATTGAAAAGGACGCTTCCATTCTTTTAGTCACAGCTAAATACTGGAGCATTTCCCTCCTTTGGTTGGACACACAGAGGCTGGACAGCACATAACAATGGTCTCACACACATCTTCTCTGGAAGTCTTTCCAAAAAACCACTGAAAATGTGCACATTCAAGCACTTTCATAGAAACACACACGGGGAGTCAAACCTCATTAATATTCACATTTAGTGGCCACGTGGTCATTAAAAAGGATGCATTTTTGCTAACATATATAACGTTGCATCAGTGCCCCTTTAATGCTTCCATAGGCAGCATTCCTTATAGAAACAAGAGGCTGGATGAGGGGAGACTTGGTGGACCAATAGTGGAGGCTCCGTCTCTGCACTTAACTTCCCACTGCTCAGGGGTGATGAAGACAACTGTGGCCACCATCAATCTCGTTATTTCAAAGTAATGGTCACTTCCTGTTGGCAATGTCTAACACCTGGGGTCGTTCCGATATTGATGCTTGAGCCCGCTGTGATTGAGCTCCTTCTCCTGGAATGTGTGTGCCACCAGAAAGTTATATCCACTCAGCTGCATCCTATCCCACGGTCGTTATCGTCCCTGTTGGGTCACTTTTAATTATGGTTTTCCTCCAGGAGCTCAAGCTCCTTGAGTCAAGTGCTTCTGTGCACACATTTGTAAGTGATCCTGCAATTTACTTGGGTTGGCGATCATTTGCATACAATGATAGATTGAATACAAAAGAAATACGTTTAGATTACCTCCTTTTTGTTGCCCCACCATGCTCTCCCGAGGTCCAATTATATGCTGAACACAATTCTACACCTGTAGGATAGTGTGTGATTAATGTAGCTACAATTTGCCGCACATTTTAAATCATTGAGATTTATTTGAATTCTCTGGATTGTTTCGCCCCACGCAGTAGTATGATGTGTCTCCGCAATCGGCTCACTCGAGTCTGCTAGGTGATAATTCATTAATGCCACCGACAAAGACCTCATTACCACAGCTTTCCCTTGTGCACAATGGGAGTCTTAAAGATGGAAGATGACCATCTGGAAGTCATCAAGTGGGATCACTGCGCGGAGCAGAAGACATAACCATTTAACTCTCTGCCCAGAACGCCGCTATGATCCATTTCATGACCATCTAGCCTTTGACTCCCCACCATGCTTTCAATCACCCTGCCAAAGACAAAGTGCCGCAGACCTCAGCTCATCTGGGGCCTCCTTTCTGCGTCTGAAGGTGCACCTATTTCCACAGTACCACTGTATTTTTGTCCTCACATCTCACATTTTTTCTTTAATTTGATTCCAGAAAAAAAGCTAGTTCCCCTCTCTGGAATAACCAGGTTAACGGGAATGTAAAGTATTTATTTCCAGATATGTACTGAAAATCCAGCGCACGGTGTTCAAAATCAAAGGTTAAATGTTAAAAACGCGGCTGATTTCCTGGTTAATTGCAGGGAAAAGCCCATCGTCTGCAGCCGCACGGATTTAATGTGTATCCCAGCTTGAGCTGTGAGTGGAATTGCACGGTCAGGTCAGATATTAATACAGCTGTCGGGAGGACTGAATTTAAGCTGGATACGCACGCATCCAAATAAACAGAATCGCCATTTTATCAGCAGCATTCGATATCAGACGAGCGGGGCAGAGATAATGTGCTGTTTCCTTTTGAGCGTTTGGAATCTTTAGATGGTGTCACCTTCTCCAAAAGGGCCCTGTACCCCAGGGTTCTGCTTTAATGTCCACCCGCCACTAGCATGGCAACATACGCAGCCATTTACCTTAAACAGCAAGCGAATATTCGAGGAAATGTCACTTTTTTCCTCTCAACGATATTTGAAAGACAGACGTTTAATCAGACGGGGAGGATTTCACCAGCGTGTCTTTCAGCAGAATTAGAAAGGGGATTTGGTTGAAGCCCCAGAGAGGAGGAAAACTGGGAAAATATGGAAGAATCCATTACATTTGGGTGTAGATTTGAATAAAAGCACTGATGCGGGACTGATAACTGCTCAACGACGGCTGAAAAGAAATCCGCACGGCACGTTCAGCTGGATGCAGGATCCCCCTAGAACACTGTAAAAGTGACTGAAGGTGATAAAGTCACACCTGAGTGCTCTCGTGTTGATAAAATGTTCATATCTTGCTCCGTGGCTGATTCTACACGGAGACAACATCCCTGTGAACGGTAGCAGTGAAGTAAAGCATGCAATAACACTGTCAGAGCTGCTTTCATGCTCTGCGCTGTTCAGAATGAATGAGCTCTATATTAGCTGATGCTTAAGGTGATACCTTTAAATTGCTTTCATACTCCTTTCATTATGCGGTGTGTTTGTGCCCCGTATCGCCGGCGCCATTGGGCGAATGGGAGCCCTTTTCAGCACCGAGGTCTCAAAACTTGCTGCGAGATTCTTATTGGACAGATGGGCAAGAATAGCTCTGTACCAGACTCAGAACAGTTGGCATCTAGATTACAGTGATCAGCAGCTTTAATCGGTTGTGCTCTTACAGCAGCTCTGTGGTTTGCAGTGCCATTTCCCTAACGACGCCGGTAATGTGCAGGCATTGTTTGCAGTTGTTTCAGGCTCCGTCACTCAGTCTTCCTCCTGAAACCTCTACCAAGCACGGCAAAACGGCCTAAAATTAAATCGCAGCTTTGGATATTGCGGCGACAGGCTGTCCATCACTGACAACCAGCAATGAAGGACAACAGGAAATGATTACCGGTAACATTTATTTTGGTGCTGTTGCGCTCCGAAGTGGATAACGCAGCTCCGCTTCCAGCAGCTCAACATGGCAGAGCCCAAATCATTACTTTTAAACAATCTCCCAGCTTTACCGGTCACCTGACGCCATTCCGGGAAAGATTGCAGGCCATTTTACTGTCACTCTTATAGAAAATATTGAACAAAATGGACATATCTGGGTTCTGTAGGAGTTTCATTAAGCATTGTTTACGTTATGAATGTATTTTCCCCCCATATGTAAGTGAAATAGGCCAATTGAAAGCAAACTTACCACTGAATGGAGTCATCACACTGCATACTAATAACGTCTGATACATCTCATGCCGTGCTGGCTCATGTATTTTTATCAATATATCTTTCTGATCGCCTGCTGGGCAGGTGGACCAGCTCATTTTAATTACCTCCAGTAAGGAAACTGTGTTTTCACCCCTCGTATCATTTCTTGTTGCTTTAGTTGCCAGTAGAATTAATTACAGTTTGGACTGAAATAAAAGAAATAGCTTTGAAGCTGGGAGAGCCCATTATTTCTGATCTACGTCCAGACAATGAAGCAGTTCCAGATCATTCCAACTTCACTGTAATTATTTAGCATAATGGAGGTTTTTTTTTTTCATTTAATGTTGCTGTGGACTATTCTGTAGTAGATAATGCCTTATTAAAACCCTTCCCAACTTCAACAGTGGAGTTGTAAAGGCTGTCCACCCCCTCAAAGTGAAAAGCTATATGATTAGACCACATTCACTCGGAGAACCAAACCCCAGAATGATTCAAGAACCTGTAGGAGAGCCACTTAGAGTGGGATTACATGATCAAACACTTCACTATAAGGTTGTGTAATACTGGGATGAAAGAATCTTCCAGATGACAGTTAAGATGCTCTGTCTGTTGGCATGGACACCAGAGCCGTCGAAGCTCTTCTCCGGTCCACTTCCTGAAGCTGCGATGGAAACCATCAGATCTGAAGTGGTGCATCTATTAGCATCAGTCTGCTGATCTGAGGGTGCTAACAACAGCAGGGATGAAACCCCAGACATGCTGAGCACGATGAGCCACGGCTGCACCTCTCTCTGACTGACGTGAGCGGGACCAACAATGGCCATTAAAGTCATTATGCTGATTAACAAGTCAGTCCTACGGGGCCTGATTAGCAGTGACATCCTGACATAATAAACATTGGCAGGAGTTATCTGTTAGCCTTTTCTGTCTGTCACTCATCCACTTCCAAACGGAGCGACTTCCTTTCCTCCCCGTTGCTCTGGGAATCCTCATTTGTAGGGGCTGTTTTGAATACGTCATTGACAGCGTGTTGTCTGTGCCCAGGAGGAAAACATGCTTCCACAGTGACGCGCTGCTGCTGCGCACTGCCTCCTGCGAGAGAAGTGTGGAGACGGCTCCTGCAGAATGGAAGCTCTCTGGTCAATGACACTTTGACAGTATGTGAAGCAAAGGTGTTAGCGAGGTCAGACAGCTTTTACTGTCAGCACCCCCTTGCCTTGTTAGGCAAGGATGATTCTTCGCTTCCTCATCATGATATTCCTTTTGCGTGTCTCCTTCCAGTTGCCAATGTTGAGTTCTTCCTAGCAGAGGTTGTCTTTGTCAAAGACAATAAGGGTTAGGGTTAGTCCCAATAGTCATCTACAGCCCTGAATTCACTGTTGAAACCACGTGAGCGCTTTTGCTGGATTTTGTGCAGGAAACTAATAAAATGTGGACTTCATTTCTTTCTTTCTGAAACACTGAGTAATAACTTGATGGACAGAAGCTGGAGCGTCAGATATGTGATTATTTTGCATTAGAGAGCTTTGTTTGCTGCTTTATTCATATCGTAATGGTTGTTTGCCCAGGAAATGTTGGTTTGCACAAAGGCTGGGGCTGGGAGACTCCTCCACTCGCTCCGATCGTTTGGTAACTGTGAAGAATTTTACTGCAGCGGTGATTAAACAGGCTGAGTTGAGCCCAAAGTTGGACAGATTGACTGGCCTTTTCTGGGACGGATGACATCCCATGTCCCCACCGGATGTTTGGCTGCACTCATTCATTTTGGTGGTGACTTTCTCCAGCTGAGGTGGCTGTGACATTTATAATCTGTGTGGAGGTGGAACCTTGATTATGAGCTGCAGCGCTCCAAGCAAGTGATGTGACTGTACGGTATAGCATCCTGGAAAAATGTGCTGCCGGGAGGCTCCTACTTCTGGATAGTGACATTCTCATTCTCACCTCTCTCAAGAGCCGGACTATCGAAGCGTTTCAATGCTGTCGGGCCCCGAGGCCCACCCACACCTTCTCTGGCCTCACATTTAAGTACAAGTTGGGAGGAAATTTGCACTAAATAACCCTTGAAAGGTGTTTGAAATAGCGCCAAAGTCAATGTGTCTAGCTTTGAAAATGCTCCCATTTATATTTTTTAACATTTTGGATAAACTGCACTATTGCTGCCGAACTACATTTATAAATCCACCTTTCCTTTGTAGAGATTTGTACCTGGTGTGTGTGACACAAAGTATGTGCTAGTTCAAATGATATATAATGCCCAGCGTACACCAATGTGCACCATCAAGGTGAATGAAATCACATCATTAATAACATCATATTGTACATTTCTAATGTTTGGAGCAGCAGGTACACCTTTAGACATTGGTTAGAATATATAGATACTAGAAATAAGTAGATATTAAGGGACTAGCTTTTATTTTTACGTGAGGAAAGGATTTATTTAGTCCACATTTTCTGCTGGAACATCTATTGGATTTAGTTTAAAACACATTAAAAGACAATATTGATTAGATCTGTCAACGCTAAATGAATTGAAAAGTGTTGACCTCCATCTGAGGCTTAAACTGTAGCTTTGATGCAAGCAGACGGAGATATAATAATTATTATTACAGGATTTCTTTTTTTAAACTTCAAGTTAATTTAATTTGTTTCTTCACTCTAAGATGTGGAACGCAAAGGCATCTTAGCTTAAAACATTGACCTTTTGGCTTTTTAAATAGACTTTTATACTTTAGAATGTGTTGTTATTGTTGTGTTGCTGTGGCAACTGTGGGTTGCTAATGGTTGGGCAAAAGATCCATATGCAAACACAAAAACTGTACCTACGAACAAAGATGTTCGGGATATCAACCAACTGACAAGATGTTTCACTCATCATTAAAACTTGTGTCGATGCAGCACACACACACTTTACGCAACCAGGGACGCACATCCCAGTGTGATCTGGTGAAAACGCAGTTTACTTGCCAACCATCATTTCGGTATGGAAGAAGTGTTTGATGTGTGTTTTAATTGTTCTAAGTGTTACTATTCTGGTGAAATTGCTTTGTGTTGTGTAGTAGACGATCGCACATCTTTGACTCCAATGGCAGCTCAGATTCCAAGGCTTCCAAACATGATTTATCCAGAATTCTCTTGACATTTGGTGCAACATTGTTTCTGCTCTTCACCACGAAGCTCCTGTTTTGTACAGTAAAAATAAAAAGCCATAATATGGACATATTTTATGGTATTGTGATATCATTTTAAATGTCGTGCAGGACCTTCAGAAGTGGAACTTGGGAGCTGTGGATTTGTCATGTCAGCGTCCGTGCGTGCATGAATGATGTGTGTTGTCTGTTGTTTCCATGCACATGTGGATGAGTTACTGTCCGTCAGTGACGCTGACAGAAAGTCAAGTCTGATGTGATTCAGAGCACCGACAGGAAGGGACAGAACTCCCGCCAGCACGTGTAAAATGCGCACTCCGCATCCGAGTGCTCCCATTTCTTCTCTTTTCTAAATAAAATATTGGCTTTGTTGATGCTTCCCCAGCAAACGCGGTGGCTCCGTTTGCCTCCACAGACACAGGACCCCGCGCGTTTGTCTAAACTTGCTGTCAGCGCGCATTGATCGCGGATTATTGTTTTCTTCTTTGGTGTAAACGCGCGCGTCTCTGACAGCTCAGTCGGCCATAGGGTCGAGTGTGCGCGCACCGCGGCTACCTGGAGCAGATTTGGATTAGAACTAGACTGAATAATCTGCCCAGAACCGTTGACGGGGAGCGGAGAGCGACTGTCCTGCTGTGGGCTTTTTTCTCTACCTCTGGCTCGAAGCGATGTCTCTACGCGGATACTTTGTCGCCTTTTCCAAATGCGCACTTCTGCTCTGTCTGAGGATTCTGCTTCTTGTGCCTGCAGGGTTGCCCGTCCGCAGCCAAGGAGATCCTCAGTCGGACAACAGAGTGATGGACAATATCACAGTCCGGCAGGGAGAGACGGTCTTCCTCAGGTGAGTCCGCGCTCTTCTTTTTTCTTGATGCGCTTTGCAGCCTTTCCGCGGCATCCCTGAAGTTGCGCGCCGCTGAAATGACGCCTTCAGCGTGGGGGAAGAAGCAGAAACAGTACTGAAGTATTGTCTGCTCTCCCCCCACCCCCCGTTACCGCCAATGGGGTTGAAAGCGGGGGTGGATTTCAGGGGATTAGTCTGGAAAACACTCAATCCAGAAGCGATACTCTGCTAATCTGTAGCAGCTGTTAACAAGAGACTTAACGTTTTTAATGGTTGTTTGATGGTGCAGAAACGGAGGTGGCGGAAAGGATTGGAGCGTGTTTTTTATCAGGTGAGGGGGGCAAAACACTTCAGTAACTTGAAGGTGTTACAGGTGAGGAGTGTATCAACCGGGCTGAGGAGTACGTGCTCCCGACTGGAGATCCTCTGTGGTGACCTTTCCCCTCCAAACGTCTTCTGAGGTTTAGGAGGTTGCAGGGATTTGTGATGCTTTCAAGTGCCGTCGGAAAGAAATGTTCGAAAAATATTGACTCTCGGTGGCAAAGGGTAGAATGTTGTGCGTGTGGGTTGAGTCATGATCGATTACATGAACTGTCAGCTGCCATTTGATATTTTGAATGCTACGAATTTGCCATCTAATGCTAAAAAAAGCACCCACGGTCGATCCTGATAGATCCACAGTGGTTTGATTTTAGACTGAAAATGAGCGTTTGTAAATGTAAAAAAAAAAAAAAACTTTTGCAACTGGAGGTATAGAAGTGGCTGATTTTTAAAGCCCTCTTATAGTTCCTCGCTTCTATCCATCCATCCATCCATCCATCCATCCATCCATCCATCCATCCATCCTCTACCGCTTATCCGGGGTCGGGTCGCGGGGGCAGCAGCCTAAGCAGAGAGGCCCAGACTTCCCTCTCCCAGCTACCTCTTCCAGCTCATCTGGAGGGATCCCCAGGCGTTCCCAGACCAGTTGAGAGACATAGTCTCTCCAACGTGTCCTGGGTCTTTCCGGGGGTCTCCTACCGGAGGGACATGCCCTGAACACCTCACCAGGGAGGCGTCCAGGGGGCATCCTAACTAGATGCCCAAGCCACCTCATCTGGCTCCTCTCCTCGCTTCTAAAAATTCAAAATGTCAGAGCGCAGCGTCCCACAGCGTTCGAGGTCCAGTCATCACCTGCACGCTGTCATTGTTATCGGCGTCCCGGTCTGCACTGGGACTCTGGGAGGACGGAGAAAATGGAAGATTCGTGCTCCTCGTTGCATCTTAACCAACCGGTGGGTCCTTTAAAAGTCTCTGCTCAGGACCTTAGGACTTTCACTGGGACATTGGACTGGATCCAGTGTCCATTTGTCATGCTGTCTTCCAGACACTCCAGTCTGGGTTCTATTCTAGCTCCCAGTGTAGAGAGCACCTGCTGCCCTCCTGTATGCTGGCAGTTTAAGATGCCGCTACTTCTTCATTTATGCACATATTCAATTGTAGTTTAAGGGTCAAATCATTTAGCCGCACTTCAGAAGCACTCGGAAATGTCCAATCCAAGACTCAGGGTAGTAGTAATGTCAATGATGCTGGCCTTCCTCTGTTGAGTCGACTCCTCCATTTTGTGATAAGTGCCACTTCCTCCTAATCAGGGTTGACCGTCCGTCGCGGCACACGCTGTTCACATTGGAGCGAGAGCGGAAGCACGAAATCAGCCAGGCAGGCGTAGAGAGAACATGCAGACGCCCAGCAGAACTGGAAGCTCGTTTCATTCCACCACCGCGCTGCTCCACTTCTATCACCTCTGAGCGGAGGCGCATTCCTCCTTAACTCATGTTACAGATGTGAGAGACGACTCCTGCTGAGCTCTGTGCTAACAAGCCCCAGTTTTGCCCTTTTTGACTGTTGGCAAATCCAAGGGTGGTGAAATATTTGGAATCCAATCCACATGGAGTTGTTGTTGCTTCCTTTGTGTTCTGCGAAGGACTGCAGCCTCATTTGTCTGACTTCATCGGTAAGTCCACCGTGCAATCCTCCAACAACAGCATAGCAGAGTTTATACAAAAAGACCGACCGCAGTGGCAGCGCCACCTTTGGAGAAGCTTCAGACCACGGAAGCGCGCGAGCCGTATCATGACAACATTGGTCCATTTCATCATAGTCCCCCATCTTGATGCCAACATCCGCAGCGGTTCTGCCTCTTTTCCAGTCCAGCCTGTAACCAGACGACAGTGTCGTCACGCTTTGGCGTTGTGTTGACGGAGGAGTTTCCTCACGGAGGAGATGAGAAGATAATAATACTTGTAAGAGGCTACGGTTCAAATCAAATCAAATCAAATCAATCTTTATTTATATAGCGTCTTTTATAATCAGAATTGTTTCAAGGTGCTTTCCAGAATCCCAGGGCCTAACCCCAGACAAGCAACAGTGGCAGGAAAAACTCCCCTTTAACAGGAAGAAACCTTGAGCAGGACCAGGCTCATGTAG
The DNA here is from genome assembly GCF_003711565.1 of Takifugu flavidus. Classification (NCBI taxonomy): domain Eukaryota; kingdom Metazoa; phylum Chordata; class Actinopteri; order Tetraodontiformes; family Tetraodontidae; genus Takifugu; species Takifugu flavidus. The sequence continues at coordinate 2,369,316 of NC_079533.1, forward strand.
GGGGACCCTCCTGCTGATGGGGGGCTGGGTAGAGAGAGAGGAGAGTTAAAGGTACACTGTTCCCATTTAGTTAAGAGTAGCGATGGGACGAGCGACACTGGTGCGTCAACACTGTGCCGAGAGCTCAAGAGTGAAACCCCGTATCGGTGCGTGTATCGCTTTAAGAAAGAATCACGTGACCGATACAGGAATTGTATCGTTTGGATGTGCCGCGCCAAAGTGTGTTTATAAGGAAACAAACTATCGACATGCCGTGGGTTTGTTGGATGGAGTTTTGCAGTTGCGCAATTAAGGAAGTTTTCCCCAGTGTGGAATAATTTTGATCTTGTGAAATCTTTTTCTCCTTTGAGCATTGTTTACTGTTGTATACAATTTTTAACGGTGGCACATTGCACTCACTTTATCAAGTGAATGACCTGTGATACATATGATAGTCAGTTAAAAAGCCTTACAGTTGCTTTGTTCATTTTATCTCATAATAACGAGATCCTGATCTCGAAATCATGAGATAGGGTGTCTCTTTTTTTAACAAGTGAATGCAATGCGCCACCTTAGTTTTTACTCTGTTCTAGTAAGAGGTTTGAATTGTTTGTAACTTTTTATGTTATTGTAGGTGAAGTGTCGGCTCTGCTCCTCAGAGCTCTCTTACATCAATAAGAGCACTTCATCAATGCTGAGGCATTATAGAGCTCGGCATGGCAATGAAGAATTGGCAGAAACTCGTGAGAGAACCAGAAAACATATCCACATCTGCATCAACTTGCACTTAAAACTCTCTGCTCACCATCGTCATCTGCACCGTGTGAAAGAGTATTTTCTGAGGCTGGGGAGCTGGTGTTTAAGAGGCGAAATCGCCTTGGAGCAAAGACACTCCAAAAACTTTTGTTCCTCAATATAAATTCATAAACTAATCACTTTTTTGTATTATTTCATATGATTTAACAGTTAACAAAAATGTGTGTACATAAGTAAAAAAATGTAACTCAAATTTGCTATATTTTATACCAACTCAGTTTAGCAAACAAGGAATTCCTTTACCTGCAATCATTTTATAACTACTGCAGGGGTCACTATCGGGTGACCAACACAGTATCAATACAGTGCCGACACAGTTTGTGTAGTGTGTCAATACACTCCTTGAGGTATCATCGTCCCATCACTAGTTAAGAGCAGGTGTCTACTCCAGTTTTCCTGTTTCCTTTGCTTCTCATTAGCAGATAGAATGTTACAGCTGTAATATATAGATACACACAGTAGCAGTACAAGTGTTCTTCAGAGCCCAGTTAGGCCAGTTTGAAGCCTTCCTTGTGTTTCTAGACTGATTTGACCCAGTAGTGAAGACTTGATCTGTGCTCAGGTTGTGTTCCATTCCTCTCACCATGGCTTTAAGGCCACTCCTGATGTATGGAGAGAATCCTTCCCCCCGATGGCGTCACTCGCCTGCTGTTGTGCTCGATGACATGAACTTGCACGGACCTTCTGGGAAAGAGCTTGGCCTACATTTATAGGATCTCTGTATCATTAATGAGAGTAATCTGGTATCTCCTGTGGATTACGGAGGGAGGATCTGAGCTGCGGTGGTATATTGTCAGTCGCGTCTAGGATCTTTCTTCTTCTCTCTCTCTCTCTCTCTGTTCCTCCTCCTGTCTTCCTTTGAAGTTAATTACTCCTCCAGTGCTATCCAGTAAATTACAAAGTGTCTGAAATGAAGTCGAGCTGATTGGACTAGAGCTCTTTTGTGAACATTAATTTTTTGGCTATCTAGGAATTCTTGAACTGGAGCTGGGCAGCTTGACTTCTGCAGTTATAAAGCCCTTAGCCAAGCGGTTTGAAGCTTTGTGCTACCAATTTAGCACAGCTACCAGCAATCGGATGCTGTTCTTACCACAGAAACTGGTGTTTCAGCTCAGCAGAGACAGATTAACTGCTTCATGAACCTGATGGACACTCATGTCATTTCATTACGCCTGTTAATTACACTGTAGTAGTGATGTGATGCAAGGCGATGTGTCCCTGAAAGATACTTATGTACACACTAAAAACACCCATAAACCGCCGGCAGGGATGAAAACATTCATGTCTGACAAAAACAGCGCCTTCACCATGAGGCATGTCAGAGAGCTACCCTGGAAATGTATAAGCTCTATAGGCCCCTCGGGAGGACTGGTTCTTATTTACTATGTGAGCAGTCATGGTGAAAGGCATTTTTTAAATGAGCAATTTGCTAAAATCACAAAATTTCCCTCACAATTGTATTTGATTATTTGTTAAAAGACAGAATTCACATCTTATTTTAGTAGGTGTGCAAAAACTGATGTTTAAATAAACACGGGCTGATTAAAGCAAATTCTACCATCATAGTAATTATAACAGTCCTGTCAATCTGTTGCACTTTACATTATTTGTGTGAGGGAAAAATTGATATAAGATTAACTCTGATATTTAATAGGAAATAACGGTTAAGACCCACAGACAGCATGAGGACCGCTTTGTAGGATTGTGTTTGGCTGGTGAGGAGGAAGGAGGAGGACTCAGGATTATGTACTTAGATGATTCTCTGCTCCACCTCCTCTTCAGCACCAAGATATCAATACTACACACACACACACACACGCACACAACCAAGCTGTTTACCAACTGCCAGATTAGTTATGGATACACCTGAGCCGTGCTTTGGCTTAGACACTGTGCAATTTAAAAAGCAGTTCAACGGAGGACATTGCATCTTAAAAGTTCTAAGACATGATCGTGTTAACATGGGGAAAAAAAGTTTCGTTTCAGTTTCTTTTTGCCTCAAATCAACTCAGGGAGAAAGACACGCAAAAACACACACATGCAGTGTATCTGAAGTCACTGAGTCCAGCTGACCTGCAGTGAATCAAGGCTGGGTTAAGGTCCCCCTGCATGTCCTCGGAGCTAAGCTGCACAAAACATGGAGTTCATGTAGCATCAACAGTCGCCCGGATGGTCCATTTGTGACAAATAATCAGCATAAATAGCTTTGGAATTGAACGAGGTTTTGCTGAGACGATTCATGTGGGTGTGATGTGAACACAAAACACGAAGCGCTGAGAGAAAAAGTGTTGTGTAAAATGGAAATGATCGAAGAAACTTGGGAGCTCTTGTTCAAACAATAGTTTAGTTCTTATTTTTTCCCCTCTAGAAAGTCATATATAGGCCATGTTCTCCAAATGTCACACTGAAATGGCAAGCTGGTCATGACAGCAATGAAGGTCATACATGTGGATTTAGCATATAATAGCACACGTGTATTAATGTATTCAGGGCAGCTCTCCTTACTTATCCAAAGCGTTGGTGTGTTTAATTGCGTGGGGCGAGAAGAGTTTTATTCCGCCAGCGATTATGATAGTCTTTAGAGGAAATGCATCAGGGAGCCTTAAAGAGTGCTTAAACCATGTGGCTCCTCAACGTGGTGCATTTGTAGTAGAGGAGAGCTGCACAGGTGCAGGTATAGATCTGATTCACTGCTGCCGTTTCCACTCTTACTTGCAAAACACTATGAAATCAACTATTGAGTCCCAGGGTGCAGCATTTAGTTCAGCCTGCTTCCTGGAGAGAGCTGAGATTCCAGTTTGTTGTTGGAATCAAGCTGGGAAAAACCAGAGAAGCGCAGCGTGACGCATCCAGGCTCTGTGCATTTTCTGACTGCACAGACTGAGGGAAGTATAACTGTTTTTTTGTGTTTTGTTTTTCTGCTCTCTGAGGCCTGCTGCACCTTAAAGTGCCTTTTTTTTTTTTTTGTCCATCAACTCGTCAAATTGTCCTGACATGTTTGAAACGCCGGGCTGATGCTTTCAGACATAAATAGCAGAAGATCTTCAGGGTCAAATAACCCATCTGTTTTCAACGCCACCCCAGAGCTTCCCGATGGCGTGTTCCACGAGCCGGTTCCGGGCTGCTAATTTAGGATGCGCTGCTGTCTTTTGGATTTTGACGTTTGCTGATTGTTGAGAGGGAGGAAAAAACAGATAATTCACCCATTCATGCATATTTCTCAGCCCTTTTCTTTGGGCGAATAACCATAAACAGATCCATCGGAAAGTTTTGTAACTTATCAATTAACTTGTGCCTTCAGAGCCCAGTAATATCTTGATAATAACATTTTCCTTACGTCTGATGTGGACGTCTATTTTCAATTTCCATAAGAACACACTCCTTCCCGACTTAAACAAGGCGCAACCGCCCTCCCTGTACACGCGTCCGTTCAGCCATGAATTGTTAACCTCCGCTGATATGCGTGACCCACTGTGATAAGCTCCAGCATTCTTCACCATTCTAATTAAGAATCAGCTGTAGTTAACAGAAGATAAATGGATGCTAATAATCGATAATTATTTGCATGGTGGCTGTTACACAGGGTCGCTTTCTCTGTGTTGTCTCACGTGCAGGCTGGACAGCAAATCGTGCCGATTATTGCAAATTTTCTTACATGTGAGTCGACGCTGAGTCGGAGGAGGTCAAATATGCTCCCGAGGGCGTTTGTGAAGTAAAAAAGTCAATAAATCAAGGTTACTGTGTTCAGGTACATCGTTGCCTTTTTAACCTGCTGAACCTTAATCGGGTGAATCGTGATTTAAGCAAAAGTGTTTCACAGTGTAAAAATTGTCCAGCGAGCATGTGAATTAGTTTCAATATTCATACGTTAAATTCTTAATTATCGCCTTTCAAAGCCGTAAAGCAGCGCCAGTACAGCCGACGCCACAGTGACGCGTCTTCGTGAAGGCAGGACGGCAGCAGGATCAGCAGTGAGAGTTTTCATTTATTTCTAATCGCTCATATTGAAACAGGGCTGCTGAAGGATGCAGAGGAGAGATGCCCTGAGAGGGATTAGCAACACTTCAGGTAGCTTTTTTCATTCATCTATTTTTACTACCTGTCCGATCCAGCAGTGAGACAACCAGCATGGGCAGCTGAAGGGCTTTTATGTGTCAGGCAGATTTGCTTTGTCACCATGACTCTGTTAAACTCATCTTGTGTACTGATGATTATTATGAATTTATTGCTTGTGAACACTATGCTGGATCTCACAGGAGGAGAGGGGAGCCCACCCATGCATCCACCCGAGCATGTATATGCATACGCCTCATGAGGTGTGACTGTGGTGTCAATGCTGAAAAGAACTGATCTGCAAATGTTCTTGTTTTCTTCAGTTAGAACAAAATAATAATCAGCTTTACTCTTTCGATGCACCTTTTAACATCCGGGTTTAAAGTATATGCCACTATACTATATAAACATACACCCCCGTGCGCACGCCGCCACCCCACGCCGCAGGTCCAGGCAGCAGGACAGGAAATGTAGGTGGACAGAACATTTCATGATGTCCTCGGACCTAAAAGCCAACCGTCCCCAGGATGAACAAGACCCCATCCCCAGGACTGAGCTTCAGGGGAGCACGGATGGAGCCCCTGTAGTAATGGTGTAACGGCCAGGCAGATGGGCCTGAGAACCCTGCAGGAAAAACTAGGATCCATCCCAAAATCCTTCCCATGAAAGCCAAGGAGCCACCTGCTGCCTACACAATGGGAAGAGTGGTGGGAATAAAAGGCCCAGTCTCACACACATACACACTGATAAACACACACGCTCATTAACATCTGCAAATGCACCTGCCCATTGTGCAAATGAGGCCCTCTGATCTCCTTTGTTGAGGCATCCAACTCTCAGGAAGTCGTCAGTAAAAGGGGAGAGTTTACAAGCCAAAACAATCAATGCAGGCTTTTCCACATCTGAGGGAAAAACATGAACTACTGAGTGATCCCAGATGGTGGCCTATAATTCTTCTAATCAGTAATTATGTCCTTATTACCTTGTGATGAAAGGCCATGTTTGTCCTCTGAGTGGGAACATTTCACGGCTCCAAACTCTCCACCATTCGCTGCATAAACAGCTTATTTTGCTGCTACATCTTCTCTCGCTGTCCAACAAACAACGCTGCTGACGCTTCATTCATTTGGCTTTTTCCACCATTCACGAATAAATGACAGCAAGAAAACTGCTGACAACAGAAGACAAAGAAAAAGAGAGAAAGAGAGGAAGAGGAGAGGAGAGGAGAGGAGAAGTGGAGAGGAGAGGAGAGGAGAGGGAAAGGAGAGGAGAGGAGGAGAGGACAAGAGGACAGGAGAGGAGAGAAGGAGAGGACTGAGAAGAGGAGCAGGAGAGAGAAGAGAAGGGGAGAGGAGGAGAAGGGGAGAGAGAGAGAGGAGCAGAGGAGAGAAGGAGAGGAGGAGAGAGAGGAGAGGAGAGGAGAGGAGAGAAGGGGAGAGGAGAGGAGGAGAAGAGAAGGGGAGGAGGAGGGGGAGAAAGGGCGGAGAGGAGGAGGAGAGAGATGAGAAGAGGAGGGGAGGAGAGAAGGGGAGAGGAGGGGAGAAAAGAGGAGAGGAGAGAAGGGGAGAGGAGAGGAGAAGAAGGATGGGGAGAGGAGAGGAGAGGAGAAGGAAGGGGAGAGAGGAGAGAAGGAGGGGGAGGATAAGGAGGAGAGGAGGAGAGGAGAGGAGGAGAGGAGAGGGGGGAGGAGAGAGGAGGGGAGTGGAGGGGAGAAGGAGGGGAGGGGCAGGAGAGAGGAGGGGAGTGGAGGGGAGAAAAGGAGGAGGGGAGAGGAGAGGAGAGAAGGGGAGGAGAGGAGAGAGGAGGGGAGAGGGATGGAGGAGGAGGAAGGAAAGGAGAGGAGTGGAGGAGAGAGGAGGGTAGTGGAGGGGAGACAAGAGGAGGGGGGAGGGTTAGGGTAGAGGAGGAGAAGGGGAGAGGAGAGGAGAGAGGAGGGGAGAGGAGAGGAAGAAGAGAGGAGAGAAGAGGAGATGAGAGAAGAGAAGAGGAGAGGAGAGAAGGAGAGGAGAGAAGGGGAGAGGAGAGGAGAGAAGGAGGGGAGAGGAGATGAGAGGATGGGAGGAGAGAGGAGGGTAGTGGAGGGGAGAGGGGAGGAGAGGAGAGGAGAGGAGAGGAGAGGAGAGGAGGAGAGCGAGGAGGGCAGGAGGGAAGGAAGGGTCATGGTTATCATAATGAATAAAACCCCAAATCATGACCGTATGACCAGGACCTTTTTCTAACGCGGGTATTTTTGTGAACAGATTCCCTGTAAACGAACCGGACTGGATCCATGCAACAGATCTAACAGGGACCCAGAGGAGGCGTCCTAAAGGCATCTCTGCCACGCCAAATTCTACTCCTTGAATGGCGACCAGCGTCATTTATCATTCGTTTGAGTGACATCCCAAGCGTCTGTGTCCCTCTGACTGTCCTCAGTGTCTCTGCTCGTTTGGTGCCATCATGTGATGTTTTCACGCTCCTGGAGGTGTTTCTGAAGAAACGCCACTGCTGTGTTTTCTGTGTTGAGCATGTATTCAGAGATGTTCGCAGGCACTAATTTGAATCCCATTTGTTGTGTTGGGTCAAATGACGGAGAGGAATACATGAACCTCTGACAATTGAAACCATTTTCCTTTTAAGCTGCTTTGATGTCGCCGAACGTTTCTCTGCTCAGCATTTCTCTGACATGGTTTCATTAATAGATCCATCACCGTCTACTGACACTCGGTGTCTCGGTGGGTTTGTCTGGCAGCTGTGCTCTTCCACATCCTTTATACTGCCGTTCCCACCAGACTCCCTAAAGACAAGAACCAGGGTCAGAGTGAGAACACTCACGTACATTTTGTGTGGCTGTAAAAAGGAAATAAAAGCAAAACCTGCCTTTTCCCCCACATAACATTTCTGGATATTTATCCACCAAAGCGACTTTAGACTTGAGTCCAAATACGGTGGCACTTTTTGGTGGTTTTCATTAATTTCCATTGTATTAGCATTTTTATTTCATTTGTTTTTACTGCATTCTTTTAAATATAATATGTAATATGAAGATAATAGTAAAGCCTCCCTGCAGCTATTGTTGACCTGCTTAAGAGGTCTTACAACATTGTTTGAGCTGAATTTTCTTTCTCACAAAGTCAGACCCAAATGGTTGTTGTGAACGTTTGGGTAATTGCGCTGGCTCGTCTGGTTTTGCGTTAGCTAACGTTACTCATAACTGTTGCACAGATGTAATCCACAGGGCTAGAAGATGCCAGCATCAAAGAAGAGTAAGCACTGACAGGGTTTTACAGAAGATCACAAAGTATTCATGCACCACGGAAAGGGACACGACCAACAGGAGCACTGACATCTACAGGTGTTACGGTAATCAAGCTCTTACGGCCGCCGGGCAAGAGGTAAAATCAGGAATTGGAGGCATTTTGCCCACATCAACACCACGGACGCTACATCTAGTTAATGCATGTGTTGACAGGATTTTTGCAGCCTTGTCTTCAGAGCCTCGATGCTGGTGAGTAGGAGGCCATTCCGCTCAGAAGGCACCTGTCCGCATGTTTCTGTCCAAAAAATGCGACACGTAGATTGCTCTTTTTGAAAGGTCGCCCAGCATTTATTGAAGATCAAAAGGAGTCAGGGTAACGGCAGCCTGAGTCAACAATAAACAAAGATGCACCCAGCAAGTGGTGAATCAAAACCCAAAAAATCACTGCCGCTACAAAACCTCCAGTCTCTGAGGCACCTGAACCCAGGCCCCCAGGCCAACTGGACCACTCAGAACTTGGGATGAGGCTCCTGGATGCTGACAGTCAGTTTTTATATTTTTTTTGGAACAAACACTTCCAGTTCTTGTCACCTGTTCAAGGACATGAGGCATCGGAGCCCCTACAGACAACTTATCTTTACAAAATGCACCTGTGTTGATCAAAACTCAGCATGAGCTGTCAGATGATGAGTGAACAAGAAGAACATTCAGTGTCTAAACTAAGCAAAAACACACCAGAACATGCTAGCATCGATCATAGCTTTGACTATTTTGGATCGAATATATGAGGAGCCGTAGCTACAATGTGATTAATACACACACAACTGTCAGCAAACTCTGAGTTTTAACTAACTCCATTTTTTAACCCTTCAACGTGAAAGACAAATGTCCTTCTTGGACTGTGCAGGACACATCAATGTAGACAGAGGACTGAATGTTGACGTGCACAGGAAGCCAACCCAATACCTGAAGTGGAGCTTCATTGAAAAGCAAAACAGAAGAGAGCAGACTGAGAAAAGAAGGAACAAAACCTGATCATCCCTAACGTTGCTGCTGTTTTCAAAGAACTGGGTTTATTAAAAGCATCACATTCATGTCCATTTCAAGCCTGGGACAAATATCAGTCCACCTGAAGGACAAAAAACCCACGCAGAAACAGAGCAAAGACAGTATGCTGTCCAGCGCAGTGAAGAATGCACAACCCAGTACAATGGAGATACCAACCAGTCCCACATGTCTGGATACAGACCCAAAACCTCTGGACAGGAATCAGCTCTTCACCTGCACCTCAAGGACAGAGGGGACTAACTCAAGGACAGCATTCGAAAGGTTTAGACAAGCAAGATGGTTTGAAAGATGGCAAAAAGAAACCCTCTCTGTCAGGCTGTAACAACCACCCTTAAGCAAAGGAGGCATAAGATGCAACCTTCCTTCCACCTACAACAGAGTGCTGAGGACTTATTATTCGTCTCATCTGGCGTTTAAATATCTCGGATATCTGAGATTTCTTGACTTGTGTTTTTTGAAGATCTCTTGCCAGTTCTAAATCCACTGGTGGGACTCCCAGAGTTATTTATCCTGTGCTAGCTTGCTGTCGTTAGCGGTGGTTGCATTATTAAAAGAGCGTAGATCATCCCTGTCATCATGTGGCGGGAGGTATCCCAGGACAGCATTGTAAGTCGATGGCAACTGGTTTGTAAAGCCTTGGCCTCACTAAAGTCTAACACTTTGTGTAGAACTGCTCTCCTTTCTAATTTTTATTCATTGATGCTCAACATTGCTGTTTTTAAAAAAAAAAGCATCTTAGTGTGGGTGAGGGTTTAGTGAGCTAGCGAGTAGGGAATGTAGCAGCCTCAGATATGGAAGGTATATTGAGATTCTCCTTTCTCCAGTCTTAAAGAGAGTGGATGACATTTGACATCATCACTATTCCAAATTCTGCTGGTGTTTTACGAGCTCCTTTGGGGATTCAGCAGTACCAATATGGACTCAATTAGCACATAGATGGAGTAGGTGGTATTACCATATAAACAGTGTGTATTATATTAGGAGCCAGTGGTACGAACAGTATAGAAAATGCACAAGATTAAATCTTGTGATTTGGTACTTAATCTTTTGACCCTGTGGAGTAACTCTAAATGTGCAATATACAACCAGACCAGTAGGGGGAAACATCCAAATGACCTGAGCCTTCTCTTGTCAGGTCATAGATCTTAGCATTGCTTTCAGTTTTGTATCATTCCAACACTGTTTTGACCTCTTTGGGTGTTATTATTTCCAAAATGGGTCAGGTTTTTAGCACGGAATTGTGGGAACTTTGGATCCTATTAAAAATGTTATTTTGGTCAATTGTTTGTCTGCTTCATTCTTGGCTTTGTCTTCCTCCCTGTGTCCTGATCAACCGTCCTTTTCATCCCGAATGCTCCCACTCGCACTGAAGAGTGTGAACAGGAAATAAGGGTGCTCAGGATATTGCACCATGGGCCATCAAAATAAATAAATAGATGAAATAAAATGAAAATGCATTAAAAATCAGCAAAAGCAATAAAGCCAGTAATGGTTGCTGTCATTAATAGTCAGTACTAGCTTAAACAACCAGCATCATGCTAGCCACATGACCACGGGTATCATCACTATGCTATGACTACTAGTCTGCACGATAGCATAAGACGGCTGAAATGGTTGGTGAGGTTTAAACTTTTAGTTAGAAGAGGGAGACTCCAACCTAGTCCAAGCACCCCTGACTTGGACTGAGAGGTGTGTTGACTGGAGCTGTGGCCCCGCAATTCAAGCTAATGCCCCAGGTCAAAATGCTAACATTGAAGAGGCACCGCTTTAACTGACTAGCTTCAGTGTTCCTGGAAAGCCTTTCGGAAAAGAAAGGTTTTGTTCATTTAATGCAAAAAACAAAAAAAAAGGAGACAGCTGCATTATATTGAGGGGGGTGATCATGTTGATTTAACTGTGTCAAAGCAGAGGAGAAAGATCTAATTAATAAAGATAATGTACGGTTGGACAGCTGCTTTTTCAATGGAGGCTCTGTTATAAAAACGCCCCAATTATTATAATTTTAAGTGAAGCTGTAGGCTCCCAAGTCCAGAATACAGCACGGCATGGTCTGGAACTGATGTTCAGGCCAATGCACTTCCTGGGAAAGAAAGGGGTGGCAACAGCAGCCATGACGGTAGTTTGATGGCAACTTGAAACGTCGAGCTTCACGGTGGCTGTGACACGTTGTGCGTTGTGGTTCCATGATGTGTATTTAGCTGAAAGGCAGGACATAAAACTTCAAAGCACAAAAATATCCAGGATAGGCTAAAAGTGGTTTCTGATTTAGAACTCGGCATCTTAACATGATACGTCCTGATATTTCCTTTTGATTTTTAACAATGAATCACTATGTGCGACTCCATGAAGAAATAACCCAGTTGACCACGTGTCACTGTTGGGACAGTATTGCCATATGGTGCCGTCTCGCTGTGCAGGTAGACCTTTTTATCAAAGCAGTTTTTTTCCAGCCCCCCCGTAGAGAACCCGTCCCGGCAGCTATGCTCCCACCTGTTGTGTGTCACCCATTCAGCCACACCTTCACCTCATCTCCCCCGCAGGTAGAAAAGCTAAGCTTTCCCTGTGGTCCTTCGCGGGTCATCCGCAGTGTTTGCTGGTGTTCCGATGTGGTTCACCACTGCGAGTCCGCCGTTCTTTCTCTGAGCATACGAAACCAAAACAGGAGGAATCCACAAGACCAAGTCTACGTTCAATTCTGTGGCTTTGGAGCCCCCTGAAAGGGCTGCAGCAGCGTGCCTTCTGTCGTAGTTGGTCTTATATCCAGTCTTTTCTATGAACCCAAATGGAAATCCTTGTTCAAATCGGATGAAAGAAAACGAATGTGTCCTTGGCAAACACCAAATGAATTATCGATCACCGATGGCAAGAATCAGAGCGGGGACACATTGTCAAGATTTTTTTTAACGAAGTATCGACAGAAGGATGACATGACATTGAGTCATTTTTATAACATTAACAAGGAGGTCTGTGTTTCTCTTTGTTCCCCCAACTCGTTTTGTCATATCCCAAGGACGCGTCCTCATCAGCGTCCGACTTATTTGCAAAGCTTTCATAAAGAAACATTTCTGAATAACTTTGTGTGGATGATTCTTTGAATGCTTTATAAAATCTGATTATTATCAAATGAGATAAGCTCTCAAATGGCCTTGATTGTGAATGGTGTTTTCCCTCTGCGTTAGCCCTGCTCCCGGCCCTGCAGGCAGATGTTAAACGGGTTTTTACCATCGGATGGTTGAGTCGTCAACTGTCCCTCTGACATGTGGAGTTCCTCAAGAGTCAATTCTCGGCCCTCTTCACTTTATAAATATTCCCTCTAGAGTCAATACAAACAAAAAAATAAAGCAGTTTTTTTAACACAGAGATTTATATACCATTTATAAAGGAGCTTCTGTCTACATCTCCTTTCTTGAGTGTCTCGGAGATGTAAAGTCTCTGATGAGAGACAAAGGTCATCCTGTTTGGGCAGTCAGATTTCAAACTGTTCCTGGTCAGGTGAATCACGTTCTGACACAGTCAGTCACAAGCCTGGGGATGAAAGTGGAGTCTGACCTTAAACCTGATGCACAGATCATATCTGTAGCCAAGTCCCGCCTGTTATCATGTGAGACAGTTGACCAAAGTCAAATTATTCATCCCTCAGAATCCATTTGAAATGTTAATTCATGCTTCTATCGAGGCTCTTTTACCTTACTGGGATTCACTTTATGCAGGTCTTGCCTAAACACCTGTGAGTCAACTTTAGCTCAGTCAGTGGTCCCAAACTCTGGAATGGTCTTCTTCTCCGGATCAGGAACACCCACCGAGCAGAGTTGAGCCGTGAGCTAGCAACACGCTTCCGAAACACTGTTTTCCATTTCTAGTTCTCCGGTACTCGTCGTGCTAACGACACTGTTGGGATTTTATTCAGTTCACATCGGTGCCGTTTGGGTTCCATCCTTATCTGTGAATAAGATGAGTGACTCACAAAGGTCTGCTTAAGGTAACAACGTGCACGCACACCTTTACTGAGTGTGGGATTGGACCGGGGGTCTTCTCTAGCCCGAATGTTCTGTTTGAGTTCAGTCCAATTTGACGACAGCAGCTATTTTGCTCCCTGCAATGACTCAGAACCAATTTTTTTCAGTGTTCTGCTCCCCCCCCCCCCCCCCCCCCCCCCCCCCCCCCCCCCCCCCCCCCCCCCGGTAATATTTCAACCCCTGGCAAAATGATGAAAGAGGAATTTAAAGATGGAAATAAACTTTTATTTATGTTTGATGTCTGGCTCTTGTTTGAAGGAATCTTGAATCGGTTTAGCTGTATCATTAGGTGCAAATTAATTGTTCGCTCCCTATCGGAACGTCAGCAACAGAAACCCAGCGGTGCAGAACACTGATGAGGCAGCCAGAGAGTTCATCAAATAATAAATGAAAAACGTTATGCTTTGTTATGTCTTCCTTTGAAGACAGATTACATTCTGTCTACGACTACAAGTTGTTTCATGTACATTTAGCTTTGATTATGCTGGAAGCAGTACATGACTTTGCACATTTAATTTCCTGCGTCGTTAGGAGACCGTGATTATTTGTATTCACGGTATTATCTCATGGAGAGATCCAGTGAAAGTGAAAGAAAAGAATCCGACCATATTTTGTTGGTGGATCTGTGTTTGACAGAAATGAATCGTGATGACAGATAAGATCTCTGAAGTTCCACAACAGAAAAGGCTGATAAATGTGTTGATTCGTGCTTTTTCCTTTAGATGAGAGTAACTTCAAACTTAGAGGGTACATTAAGTTCAGGAAGCACCGTTTGATTTGGACACTTTTGCAGTCGTGATCCAGAACGAGATGCCGGGACATGCTGCCAGGTTGGTTCTATGGACCCCTGAGTCATGGATCCGTACATCAAGCCGTACTACTGTGAGACTTTCTCTGCTTTCCCTCGTCTCCAAGATCCTTTCGTGATTACCTCTGTGTGCTCCATGCATCCAGGGGCTCCAGGACCCCACCCCTCTTCTTGTGACTTATTTAATAGGAACTCGGGTACAAGTTGGTCTGTGACCTTGACGAATATCTTCACTCACACACTGAGTAATGTCGTGGCAATTTGCTCGAATGCTGCTCCTTTTAGGATCTCCACCACTTTTTCACGCCTCCTTAAAGAAGTGACCTTTTCTTCGCATCCAGATTACCTTCAGGCTTTTCCAGAGATGCACTTAAAGTCTTTGGCACTGTTTTGAAAGCCAGTGAGGTACTCTGCTGGGGCCAGGGCTCTTGAAGCTCCCTCAGAGTTGGTTCATTAGTGGCGAATTGCCTCCTTGTTGCCCTCACCTCTACATCCATCACCTGGCCCCTCTCTTAGATTGCAGTAAAGTCTCAACAGATGCTGTTTTTGAAAACCTCTACACGACGATGGCAGCCTGGTGACTCCGGAACTCATTATGCCAGCCACGGCATCTCCTCGTGAGATGAAGCCAGAGGACAGGAATGAGAAGGACGACACAGAGAGATTATTAACATTTTCATTTATTGAGGATTCTTGTAATACAGTTGGGTGCTGTAGGTCACTCATTCCTCCGGCGACAGCGGTGGGGCCGTGCTGCTGATGACGGACTGAAAGGCCAATGGCAGCACCCGCCGCTTCTGCTACACGGGTTTTAACCTTATCACACCGCAGAAGATAACAACAGAATGGTCCCAAGTTCATCGGGGACTCAGCAGCATGTCCAGGTCTCCATTATCACACTTTATTAGAAATGATACCTTCCGCTCTTTTAATTATGAAGGGAAAAGATTAGGACTTTTTCATTAACCTCCTGTCTCGCTTACATGGGAAGTAGCTTTAGACTGGTCACACCAAATTACAAAGAATTATCCCTGATGACCATCTTGTACAATTTTTACTGGGCTCTTCAAATCTCAATTTCATTTGGTGCTCAATAAACTGCTGTGCCGTACCGGAGAAAGCTGGTCATTAAACCTGCTCCTGGTTTACAAACTCCTACACTGAGGTTATGCAGTTGACACTTGAAAACAGGGAATAGAAAATGCTAATGCTTAGTAGCATACATGCACCCTCATCCATTACCCTGCGAGTTCCCTTTTTGACCTTTTTTTTTTTTGCCGGACGGATAATTGCTGTGAAGGGCTGGAGTTTTAATTAAAACAGCTCCAGTTCAGCCTGTTATTTCAAACCGCTAGTCCAAAATAGAGCTATAAAACAGCGACATTGGTACAACATGCAGTAAAAAGCTCTGCAACAGCAGGAGATTGTAGAGAAGGTCACACTCCAACTTCCAGCGTTACTCTTATTGCGTCTCTTCCAATCAAAATGGTGTCGAGGTGCTTTAATTATGAAGATGCAGCCATTTGCTTTAGCACATCTTAAACACAAAGAATTTAGCATCTGATATGTACTGTGCAGTTCTTTTACAGCAGTCTGCATATTTAATAATAACGGTGGTGAAAGATGGAAAGTACCAGACGGATGAACATGCTACCGAAGAACTAAAATTCAAGATGAACTTGCTCCGAATGCGCCTTTCACCGCTAGCTTTGTGACTGCTGAACGACCAAAGCATTCAGTCTTGGAATTGGGAGTCTGGATGTTGTTGCTGCGGCTGAGTTGATCTGTTCCGTGGTCTCGTTCATTTCAGGGGCAGCCCTCAACCCGTTCTGAACAAAACGAGACAAAAGATGTTAGATAACTGTGAGAAATCCACTGAAACAAAAATAGCTGTGGAAAAAAAAAACCACACACCAGCAAATGAAATACAGCATTATCAGCATTTACACGCGGAACCTAGCCTAATTAGCTTGCAAAGAAGATTACTTTTTTTACACTTAGCCAGAGAAAATGATAACGAAGCTATACAAAAAAGAAGGAAATAATGAAACACTTTGGAGGGCGCTACTTCATGAATGCTCAGCAGAAAACATTATATTGGGATTTTCCATGGTTTAAAATGAAGTCATGTGGTTCATCACTACAGATGGCGTGTAAATGAAAAGACACATAATGCTTTTGGGTTTTTTTTAAACAATGGTCATTTCAATTAAAAAAAAAAAAAACATTCAACCCAGGCTCAGGAGCCCACTTATGATTTAGCAATTTGCTTTGGTCAACAATCTTAGCCATGGTTGAGAGTAAAGCAAAGAGGGGTGGGGGGGCAGTGCAGCAAATGTCCCTTATGAGATTTAAACCCGGGCCCTGGGGTGCCAGGTCCACCAACTGAGCTTTCTGTGTGGCGCCATTGACAATTGAAAGAAATTCCCTCGTCCCTGCAGTGAGAAATGCCATCAGATGTAATTAAAGCGTTAATTGGAAGAAGGAGGGATGGAATCAGCAACACTGCAGACACCTCCGCCTTTGTAGACACTCTGATTTCTTCCCCAGTGAGACAACAGGCCAGTGCGGGCGGCCCTTTAAAATTTGTGCTTCATCTTCATCGCCGAGGAAAAAAGTGGCTGAGGGGCAGAGAGGGAGAGAGAATATTAAAGGGCAAAATTAGCATGTGGAAACATTAAATTACTGCCGATGAAGGAAGCCGAAGTTACCTCTGAACGTGTGCTGTGTCAAGATTCACTGTGTTTACCTGTTTTCTCCAGGGCCTTAATTAAACCATCACTCAGCACTAACCTTTATAATCATTGGGAAATTAGGCGAGCTATAATTTCACTTACGTAAAGGGCTCATCGTTTAGAACATCACAGCAGCCACACGCGGCTGGGAGCAGCAGACCCATCATTTAGCCTTTTCAGTGTTTCTCCCACTCACTTGTTTTCACAATAATAAAAGAGAACAACAGCAACGTTGCTTTATATTATTTTAATAACATGTCAACATAAATGACATGCCACGTGCTTTCTGTGCATCGCGGTCTGTAAATGACTGTAATTATAAAAAACCGAGCCACTCTAAAGGTGGAACATGGCAACCTCCATAGTGGGCTGACTTGGCTGAATAGCCACCTAGTTGTGCTGTCAGAAGTCACCGATGTGTTCATTTAAAGCCTCGTCTCATTTACCTCAGGTTTACCTTCGTCCCAGCTACCTCTTCCATCTCAAACAGGGCACTCCAGAGGAAGAAACCCCCCCCCCCCCCCCCCCCCCCGCAACAGACCCCTGGAAGACCCTCCGCAGAATACACTGAGGGATCTTTTCCAAGTCTGCAACCTCCCATGGTCTCATGGAGGCCCCGTGGGAGGGTTTAGAGCCAATCCCGTGTTCTGCATCAGAGACAAATGAATAGAGGGGTCATCATTAAAGTAATGCAGGAGAAGGAGCAGGAGAAAAAACACACCCACCATTTTCAATCCGTCTGGAAGGAGCCGTAAAGAGGAAGGAGAAGCTGCCATCTTTTTAATTTCGGGGGGTCTTTTTGACAGGGTTGGAGCTGAGAGCGCTGCTGCTGTGATCTAAAGTGTGAGCAGGCAGATGTACGGAGCACCGGTCGTGATAAATGCTGCAACCCTTTACGCCTCAGCACTGACTAATTTACACCCCCGAGCACAACCCCGCGTGCTACCATTTTACGCTACATCATTTTCAAATGCTCCAAGGGGGGAAAAGCAGTTTTAATTGATGAAAAGTGAAATCACTCAACAGTAATGTTGTTTTGTGGGTCTGCATGGACATGTTTTTGCTGAGGTTTGTGAGTTTAGCATACCAGCAATCGTAATTTAATTACGTCTTAATTTGATCCCACAATCCGGCGACGGCAAGTGGGATGTAGGAAAATGTGTTTCCCCACAGGCAGATAAACCATGCGCACAGCAGAAGGGTAGCAATTCAATTATGGCCATAGTGGGGGAGCCTCTGAATGATAACAGCCATTCAGGAGCTTATAAACACAGCAATTTATGAGCATCACTTCCATCTTTCTTAATCTTTCGCAGTTCATACATCAGCTTAGTTCGGCATCACGCAGCGAGACAGGAGAGGGCTGCAGTTACATTAATAAAAGTCTCATCCTGTGGTAGACTCAGACAAATATGAGTATCTCTATTGGACCAAAGAGAGGAAAGTCAGCTCACGCTACCCCCTCACAGAAACACGACTCCTCCACCGAGGCTCCGAACGGGAGGCTCACTATTACATGTGCACCAGTTAAGTGTATCAGTTTGGCTCCTCAGATCCTTTCTTTGACTTTCTCTAATCCCATATTCTTTTCCGGCCCTTGTTGGCTTGTTTTAAACCTCCCATCCAAACTTATTTTCATATAACTCAAGAAATTAAATCCTCACGGACAGAGCTGAGGTATTGAGCAGCGCCCTTTTCCTCCGCTTCAGTTCACCTGACCTGATTCTGCATCTGCTTTCATAGAGGTTCGCTTTTACTATTCCTTACTTATTTCTTCCTCTTTTGGTGCCCTCTGATTCCGGAATCCACTTTCAGTTCAAGTGGATTGAAGTACGTCTTGATTTGGAGGAATGTTTCACACAAATGTCCAACATGATGTTGATCCACCCATTAATCACTCTTTAGTCAGATGTTTTCATATTTCCTCAATTAGGGTCTGAAGGGAAGATTGACCAAAATATTAATGCCATCAGGATCATCATCTCACTGACTAAATTACTGTATTTTATTACATTTATCCCGGGACATTCGCACAAAATTTAAACTATATTCACGAGGGGAAAAGAGCAGAGAATGAGGCTGTTGTCATGGAAATTCATCATCGGAATTCCCTTTGGTGTTGGAGACTGATCAAAAGAAATACGGCTGCATATATTTAATTATTAAGTGTCTTCATTTGAAATGTCAGAAAATGGAATATGATGTGATATCAATGTCTCAAAGAAGACATCTGGACATTTAATGTTTGGTAGCTGGTTTATAACGACCTTTTTTTGCATCGGTTGAGTTGGAGAACATTAGTTTGTTAAAATCCTAAAACCTTTAATGTGGGAATGTGACTTCAGAAATGGGGCTTAAAAAGAGAGACTAACTTATGACTTAATAAAGTAGCAAAATCTTCTTTCGAAGTTAATTGAAACCACTGTAAAGTAATTCACATCGTATAAACGACAGCAGCTGCAGCCTTTTGATCCCTTTTTAAATCAACTACGGGACCTTTGCTGAGCTGTACTGTGTCTAAATCAAGGGAGGGACATCGGACCCAGAGATTCACTGTTTCAGAAGAAACCTTTAGAGGTGATGTGTGTGGAATTCTGTACAGCCGAGGCCAAAAGTCTGGAAACAGGATCAGTTTGCACTAAAAAAAGGAATTTTAAAGGGAATTTGCACGTTCTCTCCACATACGTGTGGGGCGTCTCAGGGTAATCAGGCTTCTCCCCCCGTCCAGTGAGATGTGACCTCCTATCAATGTTCCCTCTAAGCTGCTTGCACATACTCAGCGCACAAGAAAAACTATGCAGCGCACAAAATAAAATTCAACAGAAACGTATCAATTAATATCTAATTTTAGAACTGATATGATCTAGTTAATTAGACCAGTAATATAGTTTTCTGTGCCATTTCGCAACGTAACTCAATGAGCGGCAGGTGTCCAGCCAATAATCCGATACAGTTCACTTCCGCTACGCAGCCAATTATAGCATTGACAGTGTTAGCGTATGTGCCCTGCCTTTACTCGCCGTGCACGTTAGCTAGCTAACAGCAGTGCAGCGGAGTTAAGAGATGCAAATGCTAATCCCTTATCATGGCTAAACGAGCGGACAGAGACACATCCACTCATCAAGCCAAAGTAAAAAAGAAATGCGGTTCTTTTAAGATGGAATGGCTGTCGGAGTGTGTGCAAATAGAAGAACAAGAGGTGAAACTGAGTGACCCTTCCTATGGTTAAACCAAACAACAAGATTTTTGTCTTTTTTATTTTATGTGCTGCTGTCATTTGATTCTTTTATTAAGCCGGGTAACTTGCTATGATCCAAGGTTTTGAACAAGCGTGATAGTGGTGTGTGGCCACAGCGTACCCATCTGATGTTGCTCACAGTGGTCCTCAGGGTGCTCGGGGAGCTTGTGTGTCTGCTCAGACACATGAAAAATTAGAGGGAACATTGCCTCCTATTGGTCAGCCTTGTGGTGACCTGCAGGGAGGGGGGGGGGTTCCAGGATGGACCCCAAAAAGTGTGATCGTGCAGCAATTACATTCCAAGCTTTTTCGAATTGTGTTTTGAAAACCTGGATTTTAGACCCGTATGGTATATAAACTACAGTCAGATGGATGTCATATAGCTCCTCTGTTGTTCCCTTAGGAATCTCAAATCCCCCCGCTGATGGTGGTCAACCTTGAAGTAAACTGCATGGTCGACACCTCAGTGGGTTTAGGAAGTTGTCTGTCTGTCTCAGGGTGTTAAAAAAAGAAGAAAAAACCTTCAAACGCTGCGAGATTGACTGAAGTCTTCATGGTTGTTGAGTTGTCAAGGCTGCTTTTGCCCGTTCTTGAAAACTCGTCATCTGTGGAGATGGGGGATATTTCATCCTTCAGCAGTGAATGTAAATTTGTTGGCATAGTGCAGCCTTGACAGAGAGGATTTAATAACAGTCATTTCAGTGACAGGGCGGCTGTTTATTATGTTGGCATTTAAGACTGTGATTTTTTTAAAGCAGGAAATGTAAACACTGCGATGGCCCTGATGTGGACGCGGGCCCATGTTTTCTGACCTTCATTTTCATTTTCCTCTTTGTTTTCTCCGCTCTGAAAGCTTCTCAGTGAGAAAGGCGGCTTCGGTTTCTGTCTGCTACTGAATTAAAGCATCAAACTCCTCACGAATGAGGCTAAAACATCAGAGAATGAAAACAAAGACATGCTCCAACTGCATTTTTACAGTTGCTGTTTCCTCTTTGTTTCCTTTTCAACACATTTTTGCCTCATAATTGAGAAAAGAGGCAGTCCACTGCTGCCTTGTGCAATGTGTAGAGTGATTTACTCGAAGGAGCTTGTGAAGATTCTGATTGGAGCATCAGGATGTAAGTCACACTCTGAAGCGCCGTCGTCTTCCACCCAGACAAGTGTCATTTCACCGCCGCCATCTGCCTTTCAGGAAGTAGCATCCCCAACATTCTGTGCATTTAGTAGTGTTAGCTGTCACATGAAAGCTAACGGCGAAGCTCCGCTGTCAGCCGCTCCTGCTTCCATCACAGCACGGAGAGAAGTGTATTCTCCTTCTGGAACAGATGACGTGACGCAAGCCCACAAATCTGTCCAGGAGCATCAGGACTAGCTGATCTGAGCTATAACCTCATGAGTTATGCTATCTAGCTTATGTATCCATCTATAGTAGTGTGATCATAATAGCTTAACACAGTCTGTGTGTTTGCCTCATAGAGGTCTGAAGACCATATGTATGTTTAAATCAAGCAGATGTGCCACTTCAGAATGGGATTTAATGTCTGCCTTCAAATACAGGAGTTATTCCATCCCTCTCCGTAAGCAATCCATTCAAATATCCGAGAAACCCAAAGCAACAAAACATAAGGGGTTCTTTTTGGATTCTCTTATCTTTTCAAGCACTCGCCAACGTTTGACACAAAGAGCTGGAGCTGCCATTAACGTGTCCCCGCGCTCACCGCGGCTGACACCCTGATGGAGCCGCCATCAGCTTCCTGTGTCTGTTATGACATGAAGAAAGCAGAGCATTAAATCAAAGCTCTGACAGCACTCGCACCAACCAGAGCAGCAAAAACCGGGGAAATATGAATCATAATGGCCGCCGAGCTACGGTTCGTGTGCGTCTAATAGTGCAGAAACGCCACCTGCGCATTCAAGCATTGGCGGTTGATTTCACCTGGAGCTCTGCTTCCAGTTCAGGGGAACTGATGAGACACTGGTGCTTCTCCCGCCCTGGCATTCCAACGCTGGTTTAGTAACACGAGAGACTGGTCTTACTTAAGATTTACTCATGATATATTGTATGTCTGGGTAGGACAAGGAGCAAAAGCTGTAGTTTTATTTAAAGCTATGACTTTTCTAGCTTATGAAATATAATGAGCCATAGCTCAGGTGGCCTGTGAGACCCAGCATTAGCATTTGCTGTTCTTTTAAGAAAGTTCCAAGTTTTTTGCTCTTCAGAGTTATTGACAGCCCTCTTTTTCATTTTTGTGCTGGAGCTCAATTGGCAGTTTGGTGGTTATAGCTGTCAAAAGTATGTTTAAACCTTTTTTTTTTGGTTTAAAAGCTGTACCATGTGTTTGTGAGTCAATTTGGACCCATTATTCAACTCAGGCCTATTTTTAAGATTATTTTTGGCGTTTTAAGACCCATTACAAACATTATTTCAAGTATTAAAAAAATGGATATAATCCAGTCATATTCAACACGAATATGAAAAAGGTTGCAATGTGTTTCCGTGCACAAACGATAGTATGTGGCTGCTGGGGGGAGGGGGGGTAGTGGGGGGTTTACCAGCATCGGGCTGGTTCTTCTCTCCTTGATGGAATCGACAGACCGGCTCCTCGTTCTCCTGCCGTCCTGTCAACTTTGCTGATTTGGTTGCAGCCTGCGCTTCTCTCCCCAAGTTGGGGTTCCCAGAGCTGCTGAGGAACTTGTCGTTCCACCCAGGATGTGACACAACAACGCTGCACTGGGGGATGGAACGTGCAGCACACGCCAGAGACCTTCTCAAAGGTCTCGGTCATCTTGAGAGTTTGCATAGACTGGTAAGAAGAATCAATATGTGACACTGGCCCAGGGACCATTCTGGTGGTGAGCTGAGCTTGTGGTGGCCTGTTAGAAGTTTAGAAGACTTCTGGGACACGGACGTCTTCATCAGATGTGTCTTTGCAGTGTTCGGGCGCGCACACGCCACATCGTCTTCGGTTTCAGTCCGAGCTCTCTCCTTCTAAACCCGATCTCCCTCCTCAAACATGTTCTGTGTGTGTGTGTGTGAGAGAGAGAGAGAGAGAGAGAGAGAGACCTTCACGATTGAATAAAATGCTAAAAAACAGTCGTAACAGCTGTTTGAAGAGTTTGTTTAGCTGTTGTGGTGGATGTCAACTTAAAAAAACACAACTTAAGTGTTCATTTGAGGTACCAAAGGTGGAAGCGCTGACCCACTGGAACAAACTGGGCTGTTTCACACTCAGATGAACCTGCTGGTTTCATTTGGTAGCCTGAAGTGAGCTGGGAAGAATGAGGAGGAATAGCACGAGATAAACAGGCAGGAATTGGCACTCGGCGTGTGCACGAAAGGGTTCGAGCATCATAAATCACTGTCACAGAACCCTGAGACAAGACCATCATTTCCATAAATAAACAGGAGCATCGCTCAGGGGGGCGGCAGGCTTCATGTGTGTTCTTTTAACGCGAGCCATCAGGTCAGGTTTGGTTGCGCAACAGCTGGTTTACTTTAAAGCCAGAAGCACGAGCGGAGACGATGCTAACAGAGTGTTATCGCAGGCAGATGTTGATGGCGGCATCGCTGAGGTTTATGAGGAGAGCAGCCCGCTTGGCAACAGCAATAGCTATTAAAAGTGAAAGTTTCTCAACTGTCAAAGAGTATAGAATCAGATTGTTTTGCTTGGAATCAAATGTCAGACGGCGGTTCGATTTCAGTTCACTGACGACTTTCCAGACTATCAGCTGGTTACACACTTTGGCCCTCGAGACAATTCCAATCTCGATGAGCGGAACATCTTGGTTTCCCTTCATGGGAGAATCGAGGGAGCCCCCGGGTGATGAGCGTAACCTGCCAGCAGATCTTAATCAGTCACTCGGATTGATAGCGGTGCCCAAGGTCAAGGAGAACGCTGGCTGCAACTTAGCAGGAAAAGAAATTCAACGCTTCGCCCCACCGAGAGCCGAGCGGCAGCCTAGCAAGCGCAGAACCACCCCTGTGTTTGCAGTATAAATAGCTCTGCCTGTTGTCATTCCGCCATAATTCATGTAAAAACAGCAGCTTCGCTCCTGCTGGATGCAAATATATAATAAAACACCAACAAAGCCAGTGACTTCCTATCAGCTGCATCTAAAGCCGTCTCCGGGTCGGGCTCATCCCTGCAGCTGTCGGCTTCCCTTTGACTCTCACAGACCACGCTGCTTCGTGACAGATAAATTCGAACCCTCCTTTGTCCACTCGCTGGGAGTTTGATTTGCTCACCAGATATCAGAACTCTTCATGCTCAGCTTTTAGCTCCTCTTAAGTCTGAATCGATGTCCATCAGCATGGGCCAGGGGAGACTGTAAAAGCCTGAGCATCGGGCACTATTGATTCGCCTCCACCCGCCCTTATTTAAACTGCATATGGCATTATCAATACCTGGTACTGACCCAGATCCTTTATTACTATTCAGACCTGCATCTGGTCAGGGCAGGAGATGGGTGGAGCAGCTGAATGCTGGGTAATTACAACTGAGAGTTGGGAAGTCCCAGACGATATGATTTGCCAGCAGCCCTTTTGTTGCCGTGCGTGTTTGTTTGTTTGAACTCTTCCTCCATAATGGACTGCTGGATAAACAGGTCATGATGTAAGTCGGAGAATGAGCAGGGAACAATAGCATTTGTCCGCCCAGAGAGATGGTTGCACTTTTCATTAGGAGTGAATTACTTACAATTCTTTTACCATGTAAATGTCTCCTCTCCCACTTCCCTTTTTCCACCAGCTCACCTCCTTATTGCGGATCCAGCCGGCTTTATCTCGCTCTCACTCCCACTACCGCGCTACGCTTCCTGATCCAGCCCGTCTTTACCATTCTTTCTGATAAAGCACACTGCTTGATAGGTTTCTTTAGTTGACATTATTTTTGTAGTGTAATATAATGTAATATGAATCATCTAGATCAGCCCCTGTGTTGAGGATCTGGCAGTAAAACCAAACCCCTTGGTCCTCAGCACCCATGGGTGTTTGGATGTATGGATTCTCATCACTGTTATCGCTCAACGCCACCAAGTCTCTCCTGCTGGAGCCTCAAAAGCCGAAATTAAAACCTATCAATACCATTAGATTGTGTTACTGTATCCTTATCATTGTTACCTAGGACTCTGTATTTCCACATGCTGCTTAACACCATGAAGCAGACAAAGGGAATTCAGCTAAACTGCAGAACTACAGGCTCCCAAATGTCAATCTTTCGAATGCTTCATGGCAATTATCAGACGATTTTAGATCCAAAGCCTCCACACTGTTCATAATCCTCTTTAAACACCCCATTCCCTCTCATATGCTGGCCTTTTGTGCTACCTTTAAAGCCTCTCTCCTCATTTTTTTTATTGTATTTTTTTTCTCTGATGCCAAATTTAACTGCCCAATTTAATTTGAAAAGGTGAAAAGAAATCATTCTGAGTCATGGTGGTGATAAATGAATAAAGGGAAATTGCCAGAAAATAAGACCTACAATTAAGATCTCCAGTATTGATGCTTTTTGGACGGATTTGCTTGACACATAAAATGAAATGAATGAATAAATGGTATGAAAAGAAAAGTGTCCATCCGGTCGCTACTTTAGAATCGTATTCATGCCTGACATAATTCCAGTCTTAATTGTCCGTTCGTGTGCTGCTGGACTTTGCTCTGGTTTGACATGAATTTGCAGCCTCTGCCCACTTCAACCACGCCGGTTTCCAAATGGAAATCAGCCGACCTCAGATAGATTTGTGAGAGCACTTCTGACCTCCTTCTTGACCTGTGTAGGCAAATTCACATGTCAGATGTGGAGGAAAATAGCAACTATATATCTCTATAAAACCCAGCCGTCTTTACGCTCCTTTTGATTTCAGGGCAAAAGGCAGGATTTCTAACATTAAAGGATTTCCTCTGCACTGTACTTTGTTCACGCCAAGAAACTTTTCAAGGCTGGCGATTTGGCGGTGGAGTTAGTTAACCTTGTCCAGAGTCAGTCCTCTCTGCCGTTTCCACGCTCGCCTTAAGTGATGGGCCTCTCATAGTAGCCAATTAGGGGGTGTCATTTCGGGAGGTGTGCAGGGCCCTAGTTTGATAGATCATGCACCGAAATCACGCGGAGGGGAAGGCAGCCAAGCATGCTCTGAGGTCAGCTCCATCCAGCACATGCCAACCTGCAGTATGAGACAAGGTTGCGTGATCAATGGGGAGGAAACTGTGTAGCTATTATTTATAGGATCACCAGGCCATTAGACCCAACTATCCACTTAGCCTGTGCTATTCTGTGTGCCAGACTAGAGAGAATGGGAGATTGAGGATGGCGAGCCAGCCCATATTGTCGGAATCATTCTTTTCATTTATCTCCATCCACCCTGAATTTACTCGGAGCTCTTTAGATCCTGAAGCCCACCTGAGTTTGAAACAGGGTTTTGCTCACAAAAGAGGCCACGTATTTGGAGCAATTTGTCTTTCTTTGAATATTTATCAAACTGTTTGATGTCTGATTTCATTGTGCTCACTAAATGAATCATTTTTAATGATAAATTCAAGGCAAGGCCAAATTCAGAACCTCTTTTTTTAGACTCGCTCACAAATTTGGCAAACGTGGACTTATAGTAATAAATGCTGAATTGTTGAACACAACTCTGAACCTGCTGCTGGTCTTTGGAGATGCTCGTCTGCATATTCTTATTCCTCATACAAGATCCCACAGTAATTACGTCCTTTACCTTGAATTTATAGGCACAGCACTGCACGTCTCCTTGAGTTTGAAGCCCCCTCTTCTCTTTACCATCTAAATGCACAGTTGGATCATCTCTGTTTTTAAGTGTGAATTATTTATGATAATCGGCAGTCTCATCTGAAGCTCAGAGCTTTGCTGCTGTGGCCATCACAGAAGATCAATGTGTCCTCTGAGGCCAGGTTAAGAGCTGTGCACTATCACGTGCTGGAGCGGTTGGCTCCATTTTTACTTCAACGTATCAAGGCCTCTCGATAGGATAAACAATATTTTTAATTTACAATATTTACTTCCTCTTCCTGTAGCGTCCAGCTAAGACTCTTAGAGGTAGTAGTCATAGTATTACAGTATGATAATGAATACAGATCTAGTTACTACTACTACTACTACTACTGCTACTACTACTACTACTACTACTACTACTAAACGATGGTCCAAACCCACAGAGATTCCCAGAGGTTTCATTTTCTGGCCATCGCCGCATGGTTTTGCACCTTGAACAGTAACAGAAGTCCGAACCGTGTCTGATTATTAGGGCCTCGTTGTTGTGATTAACTAGATCAGAGACGCTGTATCTATAGCTCCCTTCCTCAGATGCAATCATGACTTTTTCTGCAGTGGATCTAAAAGAAGGAACCGAGCGCTGCTCTGCGATCTTATCAGCAGCCTGTCCTGCTGCTCTCAGTCAGAGCTGTCAGCTCAGAGGAAGCACTGCCCGTGTCTTCTACTGTAGGTCTACTGTAAACTCTAGTAGCTGCCTTTGCTACAGGACGATACGTTTCTGGATGAAGTTCCTGTTCAAGTTTTTGAAAGTTCCCTCAATCGGATGCGACCGAGCTCTATTCAAGATTAGATCCTATCAATGCCGCTCGTCTGCTCCGTCTAGGCGTCGGCTCAGACCTCCGAACACAAAGAAAAAAGTTAAACCTGCTCAAGCAATTATTCACTTCATTCCTGAAATTTGTTGTGGATCGTCCGGGGAACCAGAGGTCTGCAGGACTGAGTTCACAGAGCGCTAAATTAGCTGATGGACTTGTGTGGAATTATGAGAGTGTTGACAAGGGTCGTTTTACCCCCGACTGAGCTTTGCGTCAGGCTCAATTAGGCAAATGTTGCTCTCTCCGGCTCCGAACCTCGATTATCATCAGAGGAGCTGCTGGCCGTGTCCCACGTGTCCACTCCAAATGTCCATTTGTCATGTGCCAGTTTAGGACACGCTGGGTAACACGGAGCGTTTGCAGGTTGACATTTGTTGAAGTTTGTCAGGTTTTTTGGGTCCCTGGACAGTCCCTTTTGGGACTGATCCCATGAAGATCCAGGAGCATCGGGAAGAGAAGCCAAAACAGCAGCGTCGTCAAGGACACGAGAGAAGATGACAAAGGTGTCTCGAGGAAACGCTAAATATGACTCGTCCCCTGTTGGCAGCGGGTTTATCTGCGTCTGCCAAGCGGGCCACGTGACATTTTCTTTCTGTCTTTGTCTGTCCGTTTGCAAAATAACTCCAAAAGTTATTTGGTAAAGTTTTCGGGAAGTGTCGAGAAGGAAGAGGCGATTCGATTTCGGTGGTGTTCTGGATTCCGCAGCAAATATATGTCCAAACATGACGTATGAGGGTCAGCAAATACCATTTTTGAGGGCCGGTGTTTAAAGCTGAGGATATGATTTTGTGGCGCACCCTTTATTTTAGTGTACGCCCGAGACCATGACAAATAAAGACTTTCCCATCTCGGAGAGGGTCAACAAAAATGTTCCTGTAACGGGAAGCAAGACGCTCGCACCGACCGGTGTGTTTATGTGTTCCTTCCACAGAAATAGTGAACATAAAAATAGTGTAGTGTCACTAAATCATTTTGCTTGACACAGTTGGGGCAACTTCGCTCACAAGCACTCGGCCCCAGACAGCAATACAAATAAAGAAAAAGGTAATTCACTTCCCACAGACTGTTATTTCCTCCGTCAGCGCTCCAGTTAAACTGATGCAGGTAACATCTATAAATCTGCGCTAACTGGCAACGTGGGGCCGAGCCACAGCTACGATGTAGCAACGTTCAGCTGACTGTTCGGGAGAGCGATGCCCCCCCTGACGAATCCCAGCTCATATATTACAACTCTTTATTACTCTCAAGTGTTTGGACTCTTAATCACATCGGCGGACTTTCGTGACGCTCCTCTTGTCAGACAGCCGCTGCTGCCTTTGGAATGTAATTACGGCTGAGTTTAACGGTTCCCATATGTTACTCCTGTGGACTGGGACGGTTTAGGTAATAGTTTTGACCACATTAAAATCTCATCATATTACAGTAAAGCAAAGAGATGATTTTCTCCCGGATGTGAGGATATTGGTTTGTATTTTCTGGATTTTATGGCACATCTGCTAGCTAATTGTTGATTATAAAGTCTTTCCCTTCACCATTCCTCCAGTGGATTAGCCAGCATCCGACATATCAGCTCATTTTTCGGAATGTCAGCTGATCTTTCACGGAGAAGGGTGTTCAAGCTCTAAATGTGACCGGTGTCAGGGTGATCACACCCTATCTGGTGTGTCAGGTTACCACACATGTTTACTGGAACACAAGGAACTGAGAAGCGAAACAGCCTGATATGGTGTGATGTTTGGGTTTCACACATTATTTCAACGTTCGAACGGAATCCGACTCTTTGGAGGAGAGGACCGACTTGTGTCCTAGTGGTCCAACTGAGTTTAAAAACAAAGTCGAAGGGACAAAGAGAACGTGTTCCTCATACGCGTTGTTAGATGTTGTTTTAAACGACGATACCTGCCTGACTGGATCAATCATCAGACCCACAAGGTTTAATGGCCATGACTCAGCATTTTTTACTCTTTGGAAGGTGGTTCGGGCACCTTCCGTCCTAGACAAGCATCCTCATTTGTCCAGCACTTTCCAGCACAGCTGTGTGTGTGTGTGGTGTGTGTGTGTGTGTGTGTGTGTTTATTTATTTACTGTAGCTCAAACCACTCGACCTTCACACAGCACCATTATCCAAATTACTCGGGCTCTTCTTCTAGTGCTCAGGTACAACCTGGCACATTTGTGCCGGTGGATCAACACAGGTTTTTGGCGATTGTCTATTATTTTAGACCTTTTCAGAAGCTTCTCGTTTGTGTAGATAAACTAGTCAGCATTCAGTCTGACGTTGGCTGCTGCATAACAAGGACTACTTTGACAACACGGCAGTTGCATTCATAAAATTAGCATTCCAAATCAGTTCTTCTATTGTTTCCATTATTATCCCATTCTTTCAGTCCAGGCCGAAAATCAGGAGCTCAAATTGGAAAAACATGTTTTTCAAATTTTGGACTGATGGGGAGGATTTAAATTGATGCCTCAGTCTTGATTCGCGAGCAAATTAACCATATTTCATCTTACTGACTATTAAGATCCCCAAATTAGCAAAACCCTCTGTTAATGAGCCTTTGACACAAATAATCATGTCTTTTAATAAATATAAATATGTTTTTAGGGTTGACTTGCTTTATTGACATTATGATTCACGCACGGTCATCCTGGTTAACGTTATCCTTTCTCTTAATTAAATGATGAACACCACATTAGCCTGCATTGCTGTGGGAATCTGGCAACTCATTGAACAGACCTGATGTAGATCCATTCCTGTCGCCTGGTTTTCAATCGTGGTTGGATCTCATTCTCGCTGCTTCTGTGATCTCAAAGATCTCTAATGTGCTTCATCAGGACGTTCCTGGACAGGGTTCATTTGAAAGACTTAATCTGGTTTTCTGTTCAGTCCAAAACGAGAAATCTGACATTTTTACGGTAGAAACCATCAAAACATCCACTTTTTTTGTTTTGTTCACGCTGAAGCGGCAATGTTAGATGAAAATTCTTGTTTATTCCTTACAGACCTGCAGAGCTGCTCAGTGATACGTGACCTCAGGGAAGCACCCCACCATCAGGCTTCTCTCCATTTCCTCATTTCTAAATGCGACTAGGGGTGCAGGCTGCACTGCAAACAGACAGTAAATGTTGATGAATGGCTGCAGTCTGACGGCGTTTGAGTGGCATTAATCTTGCGTTGCTCCAAGATAAAAGAGGAGGGAGGGCTTCTGGCTGATGACGCTGCAGCAAAGAGGAAGGGAATTCATCAGCAGTGTAAACATGGTCTGCGGCTGACACGATAATTGAGCAAAAAAATGTTATGTATTTTTAATGATGCACACATTAGTGTCAGAGGGCTCGGCGAGGAAAATGTTTTGCACTCTTGCACATCCTGATCTTACATATCCTCTGCCCAGCCTCCTTTCCTTGTTTATTTTTATTTCCCTTTTTTGATCCGAGCTTGTTCTCCATCTGTGCAGAAGTGATAAGGGCAGGATGCACGCTACTGTATGGAAAATATTTAGCCCTTCTTTTCTTCTTCCTGGTGCATTCTGGGGGATTTGGCTGTTGGTGCTGCTTTTTTTTTTTTGTCAAACAACAACCTTAGTCAAAACAAACTTTATGTTTTGTGGGATTTCAAACAAAAATGACAAATCTTTTAATCTTACTCCTTTTTTTAATTTTATTTAGGATGTTACGTCAACGCGCTCAGCTAACACACGTAGGTGATTCACTTGAAAATCTGGTCTTTGCGCTGCGCACATGCACGCTCCGAGTATCTGCTGGTGAGATTGCTCAGTGTAAATGCATAACAGAAGAAGAAGCTGGCAACCAAACAGGACCAAGGAATTACGTTAGTGTGTGTGTGTGTGTGTGTGTGTGACTGTGTTTTTATTGATTTTCTTTTTTTTTTTAAGGTTAAATACCAACAACATGGCAGCAGGCGCATATCGCCACCTGTCACAGCGGAGGCAGACATACTACGATTAGCTACTGAGACAAGGAAAGTGGTGCATTTCTTTAACCCGAGGTCGGGCTTTTACCTTGACCCAACAATCCTGACAGAGGTTGCTCTCAGGTTACTGGGGAATTTCTTATAACTGATATTAGAAAGTGGCAAAAACACTGAATTGGAGTGCTGATATAAGACCCCTTAGTTGGGAAGCAGTTAGATGAAGTGTGGTTAATACTGAAATGGGAAAATGCTGTCACCCTGTAACAAGCTGTAAACATATTAATATACACAGTTATGTGTGTTGTGTAGTTACAGTTGACTGGACCAAATGGGCTGCACCAAAGATGTGCCTTTTCTGTTTAGAAAAAAAAAAAAAGAGATGTGACTAATGTGTGATGTGAGTAAATAGGCTGTTTTTATGACCTCAGGCCACAGCGCTGCTTTTTTTTAGGATCGTTTTTAGCACCGTTAACCACAACATTTACACACAGCATACTCCTGTTTCCCAGACAGAGACAAATGATTACAGGATCAATATTTGCTTTCTGCATCGCAAATGATGGGAAGTAGATTGTAAGATGAACGGGCTGGTTTGCGTCTTTTGTGTCTTTGTATTAGCTTACAGACCTACAACTCTGTTCTAACTCTGCCAGTGTTATTTATAAAGGTTATCAAGTAACAGCACCAAATGCATTTGCAGCTTGGTGAATTAATTTACTGTTGCCATAAGAGATGAAAAACCTATTTTAAATCCACTTTGTCATCATAAATTGATCCCTCACCATCTCATATCGCCTGTGATACATTATTTTGGAAGGGTAATGCTCCAGTTTATTGATTATTCTGTCTCCCTCTCTCTCACACATACACACACACACACACACACAGAAGACGAGGTTCTTTTTCGTTCTGTCTCCTTTCCAGTCTGTAGCACCACAAATGCCTCATGGTCGCCTTTGACCTTGAAGCCTCCACCGAAGGGGAATTTAGCAATGCTGCAAGAGCACCTCTGAGTGTACACAAACCATCCGATCCAAACTGACGTAATGAAGCTACTCAGTGTTACCAAATGTTAAATATTCCAAACCCGTATTCATGACAAGTTTTGGCCACTGAAGATACAATTTGGTGGATTAGCATGGCCTCAGTTACTTAGCATTCTGTGTCCAGATCCACGCAGTTACATCCAAAAGTAAACAGCTGTGTTTCTTTTTGGAAGTGCAGCTCCTTTCAACAAAGCAGCTCTCTGTGTCCGGTCGAAATCTGGATTTGTTGGCGTCATCGGCTACCTTCCGTCTCATGGCCTTCGTGACTCTTTTTTTAAACTGAGATCAGGTTTTTTGTTTGGCTGTTTGCATTTCCCTTTAAAGTGTATTGAACTGACCCACGTGCGTGGAAGAGCAATAACAATAGCATCAGGCCCCGCGCGCTGTTACACCAAAATAAACGTGGAGGATGGGAGCATTCTCACTCTGAATCCAAGACTTTGTGCAGGGGAAGCTGGAAAATGAGCCGAGGACAGCGAGAATTAAGAAAAAGAAACCGAAATATTATATTTTTGTGTTGTGGCTGCAAATTTCAGTAGAGTGATGCCCTCCATTTTGAAAAAAAGGGTCTACTATGGTGTTATTTTGGGAAAATCAGACCTGTCTCTACGTAAATTAACACCACATATTTAAGTGAGCTGAATTTGATTGGAAAAACACCCGATCTGGTCACCCAACCCCCCCAAAAGAATCAGATTTTAGCCCCTTTTTGACAGCAGTGTGAGTGGAGCTATTGCGCCAACCACATTTGAATGAAATGACTCAAAGTTTGTTGACAGATTTATCAAGAAACAACTGATGACTCCAAAGCTGCATATGGATGACGTCTGGTTCCAGAAAAAGAAATAAAATAAAGTGAATATACACATTATTCTGCTATACTGCAGACTGAGTAAATACGTAAGACATCCCTGCAATGTATTCAGGCTCGTTTAGCTACCATAACATTTGGAAAAATCGAATCTTTCCAAATGATTACCTTGTAAATGAAACATTTTGAGTATATGTTAAGCATCATATGCTCCAAATCACAAGTGCATAATCAATAAAGTTACTCCTGAACAGGGTTGACCAGGACCGGACTCATAAAGATTTTATTATTCAGTCTGTGAATGATTTCAAACTATGTAAAGGGCAAGATGCTTTCAAAAATTTGATGCCAAATTATGTAATATTAACATAACGCAGTTCTCTTAACCTTTCAGAAGGTCATATGAATAATGTTATAATTATAACTCTATATGTAGTTTATCATTGTAATTTTTAATAGAGGCCAGATGAACATGCGTCTCTCACTGTAAAGGCTGTTTATGTCAGAGAGATTTTAAGTCTCTGTTTGAGCAGGATTCATGATCTCCAGAAGGTCACATTCCATTTTATAGCAAACTGTCAAACAGCACAGCAGCATGGGTGTAAGATCAACTGGTGGTGATGATCCAAAAAGGTCAACAGTCTGGTATTTCAGAGGAGCCTTCCCAATGCATGAGTTTGCAAGGTTTTTTTAAAAAAAAACAATTTCATCTTGAATGGAGACTTGTCTCTCATGCAGGCACAAAATGTGCGAGCTGTTTGGCTGTGGGTTTTCCTCTTGGCAGTGTGCTCAGTGTTGACTTTGATGAAGCTAGTCTCCGCTGGAGCCAACATAGCAGCCTTTGTTAATGGGAGGAACTTTCATGTTGTGTTGAAGTGAAAAGGACCTAATATAACAATGCTGTCTCCTTTTACACATACGTTCTTCTCACTGGGTCGTGCACAAGTTGTCTAACTTTCCACTAGAAACTTTTGGATTCTATCAGCGCAGCAGTTTATGCATAAGTACTCTTACTCCACTTTCTCTCTCTCGCTCTTCTTCCAATTTTAGATGTGCGCAGGGTGATGTGGTCACACACACAGCTTGGCTAAACCGGTCGAGCATACTCTACGCTGGAGAGGACAAATGGTCGGTGGATCCCAGAGTGAGTCTGGTGGCTCTGAATCAAGACGAGTTCACCATCAAGATTGAAAATGTGGACATGACAGATGAAGGCCAGTACGTGTGCGCAGTCCAGACCAGCAGTCGACCCAGAACCACCTCGGTGCATCTTATTGTCCAAGGTAACACGTAGCGTAACAATCACTCCATTCAAGCAAGAAGGCAAACTTCTACACGCATTTGCTCTTTTGTTTTTCGTCTCGAAGTCTCATTTTCTTTTATTGCACCACTGGGGCAGTTAGAGACTAAATGCCTTGCTCATGTGGAAGGAAGGAAGATTGCTTCACATTGGCTCTGCTTTGTGAGGTTAATGGGGAGTACCAAATGTTATGCTACTTCTGCTAAAATGATGTATGGAGAGATACAGTTAGCTTTAAAGCTAATATGTAGATGATCTGTACATCTGCCTGTTTATACAGACATTATGGGCATATACAGTATAAAGTCTACACACACCGCCCTTAAATATAACCGATTATTTAATGAATGTGGGGACATTTTATCATCTAGGGCAGTGGTAAGTCGCATTGCGGCTCTTGCAAATACTGGTCAGCAGATTTGCACGACACAGATAATATCCTCACAATGCCAGCAGCCACGACAAGTGTTCTACTCCAGAGTTCTGGTCCAGCTTGGCTGGGTTGCATATTTAAAAGTATCATACTATTCTGTAAAGCAAATAAAACGGGTTACGTTGGTTAGGTTCTCTGCAGCAACCCGAGCAGTTCAGGTCATAGGGCAGGACGAGGGGCCGTGCTGATTCCAGAAGACTGGACGTCCGTCCATGTGGCTTTTTATGGATAGTTTCGTACCTTCACCGTGGAAAACTGTGGGTTTTCATCGAGCAAGGATGTGGATATATTTGATGTTCACAGAATGTAATTTGTCTTTAAAGAGATTTGCTATCTAGATTATTCTGTGTATGTTTAAAGGAGCCACGCTTCCAGTTTCTTAGAGTATAAATGGTGAAGAAATTGCAATGATATGATCAGTGAACGTGGACTTCATACGCACAATGATATAAGGGTTTGTGAAGGAGATAAGAGCTTGTTTGTGGCCTCAAAGAAAGCTCATTATACGAAACTGGCTGTCCTCCATCTCTTTTGGTCTATCAGAGATTCTTGATGGCTCTCCAGTCTGAACAGTCAGACCCTGGAAACACACCCGATCGCACTGACTCATCCCAGGCAGAAAGTTGCAGTCTGAGCCACTGCTTGATGCTTCGTTTACATGAGAGCACTTTAGGGATCTGGGAATATTTAGCATCACATTGTAAATCATACTATGTTGAAGGGAACACATCTGGCAGTCAGGCCAAACAAAGCACTCTTTTACCTAACTCAAAAGACCCCAACAGGGCCACCGTGGGCTAGCCACCCATGTTGGTGGGCTGCAGCACAAAGACTGCCTGGATCCGCCCACGGGTAGCTACGAAAAGTTCTAAGAAAAATACACCCCTTGCGTCACCGAGAGCGGGGCCAGAAGATGGCTCGTCACCAGTCAACCTGGTAACCAACAGAGGAGGGAAAGAGCCTATGATGAGCATCATACCTGAGACTCCAGCAGCTACAGGAGCACACCCGCTCCAGAGGGGCACACGTGCCAGAATGGGCCATCTAAGCTCTGCCTATGGAGTGGAGAGGTTCAGATTCGAAGGTAAGCGATCTACGTCATCAACCTCCACCAAGGCAGATGGAAATACAGTAGATCACCTAGTCAGAGAGAGGAGATATCAAAGGACCCCCACCCCTGAAAAATACTATTACACCACTTAGGACAGTTGAAAACCTTCTGAGAAAATTCTGAATGAATGAGTAAACAAGGTCAGGCTTCTACAGGGTCTCCTTCATATTTTTGAAGATTCTATTCACAAAAGAGCAGAGTGGAAGTCTGTCAGTGGCAAGACACATATCAGCTTCCTGCGAATCCTCTGGAACCTACGTGATAAACGAGTTGTATGAGAAAAGAGGGAGACACCACCATCCTAGTGGAGGGCTGTATGGATTCTTATACTCAAGGAAAAGGATTCGTCAGTGGTCTTTATAAATTTTCAGCGTTGGCAGGCTACCTGCAAATAAAACAAGCTGACCGACACATCAATCCTGAAAGCAGGCTTCTCCGTTTATGTCGACCATGTCAGTGTCTTCTGGCATCAGATCCAGGTCAAGAAGAAGGAGTTAACAGACCTTCACGTGGTTTTCCTGGACCTCACAACCACCTTTTGAAAGCTGGCTTGGCATGAAGTTCATGAATTTCTAACCAGCCTCCCAATTTGGTTGTGAATCAGTAGCCATGGCTGAAAGTGAAAGGGAGAAGTTCCTAAAAACGACTCCACCTCCATCCAATCTCATTGGTTTGGCTTTACCCCAAAGTGTCCCGCAGCGGGAAACGTGACGTCACTGTTCCGCCCTTCTGCCGCTGTCTCACCACCTCAAATCCGGGTGTCTGGCAGTGGAGCAGGGCACGCGAGTGGAAGTTACCTGAAGACTGTGATCAAAAGCTCTGCTTCCCAACTATGATCAGGTCCAACCTGCGACCAGAATTGGTGCTATGCTCAGCTTCGATCAGGCAAGTGTACATCATTAAGCTCATAGTGCCCTGAGAGAGCTCACTAGAGGAGGCCAAGATGCTGAAGGACATGGTGGTTGCTGCTGGTGCGCAAGAACAAAGCTGAAAGGAGAGGCAGAGGATTGGAAGCCACCTCAAACGCCTCACCAAAAAGTTGGGAGCGCGAGGGAAGGCCCACTGGCAAGGACCTCTGCTATGTCTCGGCGTAGGATAATACCAAAACACAACATAAAAGGAAACATGACAAAAGTAAATAAGGCTGCAGTCAAACAGAAATTTTGATTCGTTATGATTGGGTATAGCAGACAAAAAAGGAGGAAGGGGAAAAACAAGGGACTGCACACCCCCCGAGGCAGGCAGTGACAACAAACACAGTAAGAAAGACAATCACATGACCTCAGGTCATAAGACCTCACTCGGTGCTGTGGAGGAATGGAAAGAAACTCCATCTGGATCGTCAAGTGTGTTTAGGGCATCTCGGGGTGAACTCTGGACACTGGTCACTGCTGAACCCTCTGGAGGTGTCATGGGCCCATGGGTGAAACACCCAAAATGGGGGGTTTGATAACTCAAAGGATGTCATGGCTCATCTCAAGTATGCACTTGAAAGTCCTATAATATAATCCAGACACTGACTTTAATAACACATTTTATTAACCTTTCTTTTGACTTTGTGTGCTTTTCCTTCCATTATTGCTTTTTCTTGAGTTTTGAATACATCACTGCCACAGTATAACTTTGCTACTCTGCATAACAGCACAGGATCGACAGTATGATATATACAGAGGTCTTGTCTAAAATCTACATCCTGCTAATCAATTTACAACTTAATTCCCGCTACCTTTGAAACAGGACGTGTTATCGGTGGGTGGTTCTCATCACCATGAGACGAGAGATGGTTGTAATCATTAAAAATACACGGATCAGCTTAATTGTTCCTGAGAGTTATGCTTGAGGAGACGGACAAAAGCAATACCTACCTGACGTTTGAGATGTTTTCATGTGCAACAGGCGACAGACCTTCGGATGTTATGACACAGCTATGATCACATTTATCACTTTAGTGTCAACAGTTGACGCACAATCAGTAACTATTAATTTGATTTTATAGGAATTAAAGGAGCTACCCTATCTTTACAACTGGTACTTAGTATCTATAATTATACTACAATGCAACTTCTTAACTTAGATAAAAAGTGAAAACAAGCCCTATAGTCTTGAACTCACTGTTGCCATGGTGACAGCAACAGCAGGAGGAAGGTGAATGCTGGCTGAGGCACCGCAGTATAAAGTGTAGTGTTATTGTGTTCCTTCGCTGCTGCCGGTCCAGCATTCCATATGGGAATGAATGGTTTCACATCTGAGCACATCTTCAGGTATTCTGTCAGGAGCTGTTGAAAGAAAAGCTCCTGGGAAGGTTCTGACTTTGACCACAGTCAAAGCTGACAGACTCTTTATGAGAGAACTTGTTGGAATTGAAGGTTGTGAGTCTCAAACAAATAGGAATATCCCTTGTGTTGGAGTCTGGTGGAAGGTAAGGTAACTTTACACATACTGTATAATTAAACAGACCTAGAGGATGATCAATCACGGCATGAACTTTGACAAAAGACACTCAAATTCAAGTCACTGTCCCCCAGAGAGATAAAAGAAATTGACTGTGCTTTGCACCTATGCAAAAATTACTATTCCTGTTATTGATTAAAGCCTTGTACAGTCACATAGGTATACATGGGTATTTACTAGTTAGCTCATTTATGCTATGGGCTAAACAGTACCTGCGTTTCCACCTAGGTACTCTAGGAGGGAGGTCATTATTCAGTCTGACGCTCTATTTACACATGCAGCCTTTCCCAGCAAAAGACCTCAGCGTCACTGAGGACACAATAGCTAGAGGAAGTTAATCGACTGCTTCATTGTTCCTTCCTGGGAAACTGCAGACTTAGCAAGTGCTCTGTTCCTCTCCCGTGTGGAAGATCGTGGTTCTCTGGTTGAACAGGGAATTTAAAAATGCATGAAAAGATGTCCAGTTTCAACAATGAAGACACATCCTAATGTTCTTCCCCCTGCGAAAGAATGACCAGCATTCCATGGAGAATTTTCCATGGACCTTATGACCGTCCTGCACGTCACATGTGTTGCCATCATGTTCCATTATTACTGCTGCCAAAGGGCTGGATTTTTCTGACTCTCACAACTGAGGCCTGCAGTGAGATTATCACCAGCTAGTGGACCTGACGTAAACGCTGATGACAGATGACCCCCCCAGGGAAAAGCCCTGTTTTCTTTACATGCATCCTTACACTCGTTCTCTTTGGAAATGTTTTAAGATCTGATTATTAACATGATACAAGATGTGTCTTGATTTTAGCTATACATATACTGTATATGGCTATAGATCTAAATGATATCCTCTTTGCTTGGAATGTTTTAGTACAATCGTCTATATAGAGACATTGATGCACAAAGATATTCTTAGCAGAAGGATCACCACCAAAACAACAGTAGAGTGTGTAACAAGCTGACACAGAGAATCGGTCTGCGTTCACTCTGTCTCCCATCAACAAAAGCAGCGCTGAGACATATCGGGGGATTTTTGTCATTCACAACGAGTAAATGTGGTTTAAATTGCCGGTGCATAAATTATTCATGGCGGCGTCGACTTAAAAACAAGTCTGATGTGACAGAAACAAGTTAAAGCACTGCTGACATTCCTTTTAGCAGATGATCCTCTGATGTCAAAACACAGATGTGTGTTCCTGTTTCATTGCAATCAACATGACAAAAACATTCTTGGACGCATCTGTCGGATTCAGAGAAAGGAAGACAAACTATATTTATTCAGGGGAGAGGGCAAAGACTGAGGCGTCCCCAGTCGATTTTTTCAGCCATATTTAGCCATAAGTGTGTGTTTTTTGTTTAAACGTTCAGTTTGAGTTTTTAATGAATAAAGAAAAGTCTGCACGCGGTAGACATGAGACTAATCATGCTGGTGTCTTTAGGATTTCCACGGGGACGTATAGTTCTGAAATACTAAGAACCTTAACTTCGCCGCTACCCAATCTTCCTAAACTGGGACTAACTCTGATGACAGCATATCAGTGGATAACAGATGGCTTTTACACAATCAGTCCACCTTCACTCCTCGTTCGCCCTTGTTGTATTTCTTTTTTTAATTGTCTATTTTTATTTCAATGAGCTACATTTAGATAAAAGGAAAACTAACTATAATTCTGATCTTGAAGAGCAGGGAGAGGTGACATTTATTACGTTATAATATTTGTGATGGGGATGATTGCGTTTTGAATCTTTCTGGTGTGTTTTAGGCCGTGAAACTAGAGGTCGTGCATCCATTTTCTGTTAACTCTGACTTAATTAGGGTCACGAAGGGTGCTGGGGTCTCTCCCAGCAGTCACCTGGAGAGCGGCAGGGATGTACCCTGGACAGGTCACCAGTCCATCACAGGACACACTCCGTGCACTCACACCTGGGGGCAGTTTAGAGAAGGGCATTAATATTTATTGAGGAGCTCCTCCATTAAAAAAACAATGCTTGAGGGGTACCTATTGCACCAACAGTGTGACAGAACCTTATCTGGTGTCACTATCCATGAATCTGGAGTGAGAGTGCAGAGCTCTTCCAGGTCTTGGCTGATGCGTGTAGTTTGGCATTTGTATGAGTGACAGCTCCTCAATGCAACATGTGATATTTCCTCATGTTGTTACATATTTCCCCTCAGCATAAACCCCGTGTTAAGAATTAATCCTGTTGGCAGCTTGTAGTCAATTAGGCTTGTTTTTTTTAATTTTCTTTTTCTGGTTGAAAACTTTGGTGAATACATGAGTGTGTAGCTGCTGGCTGCATTTGCATACACTCAGACAGCCAAAAACATATCTCACTCTTTCAGCTGGGTGGATTCAAAGCTCATGAGCAGAAAGTTTTATTTGTCCACAGGCAGTTTTTGAAAGAATTGCCTACAGAGTACAGAGTTACTTTATTTCTACATTAAATTTTGTAGATTTTGTAGAAAGAGATAAGCTTCAAGGGAAGTTTGTTTTCATGTATCTGGAGGGAAAAAAATGAATGCGTAAGTGAAATCTGGGAAGATTCCAAACTAAATTAGGTCTTTTATAACTTTCGTAACGGTTGTATTTATTTTGTCGCATTTCTGACTGGACTCACCACAGCAGTGCCCCAGGACAGGGGCTCTTAACTGTTCCCACATTTTCCCATAGTCATTATGTGGCCATCCACTTTTGGGTTTTTTGTTCCTTGTTATACTCAATGAACAAAAATCCACATTTGAATTCTATTCACACTGTTGCCATCTTACCTCCTAGTGACACAAACTTGAAGTAAGCGTCAATCAAATGGTAGTTACCATGGCTACCATCTGGGGACTGCACTTGTAAAAAAAGTTATTTTCAAAATCAAAGACATGTCCATGTCAGATTAAAAATTAGTTACTTTTCTTTTTTAACCGGCTGCCTGCGTCCCATAATGAAAGGGTCCACAGCCCACTTTTGGGCCGCGCCCCACCAGTTGAGACCCACGATCATAGGTCACTTTTAGGAGTCATAGGAATCTATTTCTTTCGCGAATCTATTTCTCTACCCAGCCGGCCATCAACAGGAGGGTCCCCCTACATGAGCCTGGTCCTGCTCAAGGTTTCTTCCTGTTAAAGGGGAGTTTTTCCTTGCCACCGTTGCTTGTCTGGGGTCAGGCCC
Source organism: Takifugu flavidus (assembly GCF_003711565.1). Taxonomy (NCBI): domain Eukaryota; kingdom Metazoa; phylum Chordata; class Actinopteri; order Tetraodontiformes; family Tetraodontidae; genus Takifugu; species Takifugu flavidus. The sequence continues at coordinate 2,411,117 of NC_079533.1, forward strand.
TGGGATTCTGGAAAGCACCTTGAAACAATTTTGATTGTAAAAGACGCTATATAAATAAAGATTGATTTGATTTGATTTGATTAAAAACATATTTTTATATATTTTTAAACAATCAGAGCAATATCTCTTAAACATCCCAACGCTTGCTTTCACAGTGCCAACGAAAATCATCAACCTGTCTCGAGACGTTGTGGTGAACGAGGGCTCCAACGTCACTCTGCTGTGCCAGGCCAGCGGTAAACCAGAGCCCTCCATCAGCTGGAAACTCATCTCCTCTCCAGGTACCCTGTTTTATTAGCTACAACCCAGGCTTCCGCTTCCCTTGGCCCATAAAATAAATCAATTTACTATATTCTCACTATCACTCGTCCCTTTGCCTTTTCGCTCTTCCCCTTTGTTTATCACCCCATCCTTGACCTTCTTTGACCCCCTCCTTTAGTTATTACCAGTCATTACCTTTTTCCCGATCATCATTACACTATAATTATTTGCAGGAAAACAAACTGACCCCATTGTTATTGGACTAATTAATTAGGATAATAGGATGGATGTTAATGTGATGGAGGGACTTGAATGGAAGGATTACCGCACGAAACATCAACACAGTGGGGCTCATCGTGAATTATACCAGCAGGCTACAGCCAGTACGTCCAAAATCGACTTGGTTGCCTTTTGCATGCTCTGCTGCTTTTACTTCATTATTCTCAGGACAGAATGGTGGGAAGCAGCCGCGTGTCCCCTGCTGTGTCTTCATCACAATGAGCCGGAGAATGTTTGCATTCATAATAAATTCCAGTTTCAGGACAGAGCATTTTAGCTTTCATGTGCATTGGCTTTTGTATTAAAGCTGATTTCTGGGAAGAGAAATGTTAATCCGACACATGCGTGCGACCTGCCCGGCAGGGGGGCAAACATGTGCGGTGCAAAATATCACTTCACATCTGCACAAATGTCTGCATATAAATCATAAAATATCATCATCTCGCCGAGTTTATTCACTTTTAGCACAATAAAGTGCAATGCCATGACATCAGTTGAATTAATATTACCGTATTTTCTGGACTATATGTCGCTCCGGAGTTTAAGTCGCACTAGCCAAAAAATGCATAATAAAGAAGAAAAATAGATATATAAGTCGCACTGGACTATAAGTCGCATTTTGGGGCAAAATTTATTTGGTAAAATCCGAGACTAAGAACATACATTTCATCTTGAAAGGCAATTAGCATGGATTAGCAATAGTGTTACGGTATGCTAATGTAACAAATTCAGCTACCTGACCCACGACGAACTGAGTATATGCCTGCTTTGTTAACGTAACATATTAACATAACATATAGAATAAAGAACATCCCAGCAAGTTTACCAAACAATCAAGTCTAACTCCATAGACGAAGCGCCGCTTCTTCTTTTGCGTCGCTAAAGGGACTCGTTCCTCAGGTACACACGCCTAGAGCGCCCTCTTGTGGTTGTAAGTGTGACAATAACGAACATGTGAAATTCTGTAATAATGTATTTATTTAACATATAAGTCACTCCGGAGTACAAGTCGCAATATGGTAGATTTCAACCAAGTTTGTAAGTGTGACACTCGTCTTTCATTACTTGATCACATGACAGAGCACCTCCAGGCAGCTTTGACTTTGCAGGTCACAGGAACATCGGTTTGATTTCATTTCTATCAATAATTGGATCTAAGCTTTTCAAGCATTCTTTCTCTCATTAAATGAGGGCTTATTTATTAACCACCTTTTCTTTTTTTTCCCTTGTAAAGCTAGCAAACAGAGATTCTGGACATTCATTTTACTGTTTACTCTTTTTTATTTAACCTTCGATGTGATTACCTGCTTGTGTTATTCTCCGTTTGTTTGGATTATTATTCCACAATTTGAATTCAGCTCCTTTTAAACCCTTGTAGAATGTTGTTGAATAGGAAAGCTGTTATTTATGGTGTTTTTTCTCTCTCTCACACACACACACAGACACACACACACAAACATATATACATACATGTATGCACTGCCATTAATGTATTTACATCACTATTAAATATATACATTATGTATCAAAACCACCCATGTTTGTAGATGAATATCTATGCTATTTATTTAAGGAAGTCTATTTAGTAATGCTGCCATTGCTAATAGTCTGGCAGACAGATAACTGATTAAAATCAACATTGGTTTTCATTATCGTGGCCGTCATTAAGTAAAGACACATGGTGAAAAAGCAGTAAAAAAAGGTGGTGGATTGCAAATTACTCAGCTATTGTTCTGAGTGAAAGGGCGAAGGTGGACCTGCAGAGAAAAGTGCTGTAAATGGACAACGCTGCCAGGAAGAGCCCTATATAAATACCATTCAGTTACATTTATTCTGGTCTCTGGTAGTCAAGGCAACAACGATCAGCATCAATATGCCAATGTCTTATTTCAAGCGCAGTTTATACAATGTGGTTTTATTATGAGCATTGAGTTTGTTAGGGACAAAGCAGGAGTAGCAGTAGTAGCAACAGTAGTGGCAGTAGCAGCAGTAGTAGCAGTAGTAATAGCAGCAGCAGCAGCAGTAGTAGCAGCAGTAGTAGTAGCAGGAGTAGCAGCAGCAGCAGTAGTAGAAGCAGTAGAAGCAGTAGTAGTAGCAGCAGCAGTAGTAGCAGCAGGAGTAGCAGCAGCAGCAGTAGTAGCAGCAGTAGCAGCAGTAGTAGTAGTAGCAGTAGCAGCAGTAGTAGCAGCCGTAGCAGCAGCAGTAGCAGCAGTAGTAGCAGCAGCAGCGGCAGTAGTAGTAGCAGTAGTAGCAGTAGTAGCAGTAGTAATAGCAGTAGTAGCAGCAGTAGTAGCAGCAGCAGTAGCAGCAGTAGCAGCAGCAGCAGCAGTAGTAGCAGCAGCAGTAGCAGCAGTAGTAGCAGCAGCAGTAGTAGCAGCAGTAGCAGCAATAGTAGCAGCAGTAGCAGCAGTAGTAGTAGCAGTAGTAGCAGCAGTAGCAGCAGTAGCAGCAGCAGCAGTAGTAGCAGCAGTAGCAGCAGTAGTAGCAGCAGCAGTAGCAGCAGCAGCGGCAGTAGTAGCAGCAGTAGTAGCAGTAGTAATAGCAGTAGTAGCAGCAGTAGCAGCAGTAGTAGTAGCAATAGTAGCAGCAGTAGTAGTAGCAGTAGTAGCAGTAGCAGCAGTAGTAGTAGCAATAGTAGCAGCAGTAGTAGAATTATGTGTTTTCTATCAAAAAGTCAGAGGGAAATGCTCATTTCTTGGAACCTTTCTAGGAGCAACAGAAATTCTTCAGATGACCGTTTTTACCCACAGTGACGCTGTGGACCAATAAAAATGTTTTACACTCTTTCATCTCATTTATAATTGAACAACTGCAATGTTGCAGGAAATAAATGAAAGCCGTTAGTCAGGATTCTACTGTAACTGCATAAAAGTTCTTGATTCAAATCTTCATTTTTCTTAAGTCATCGACTTAAACTTCCTCTTCTCTTTCTCTAAATACGTTAAAAATCAAAAAAAGTCATGGTGGTAAAAGCGAGCGACCGAGGTCATTGATCAGAGCAGCGGATTTGCTTTGTTCCACGGCTGCTGAGAGGATATCGACATTTTATATCATATATATATATATATTTTTCAAATTAGCATCATATTGACCCTGAACATGCTCTGGAACATTTATGTTCTTGGTTATGTGTGTGTGTGTGTGTGTGTGTGTGTGTGTGTGTGTGTGTGTGTGTGTGTGTGTGTGTTTTGACATTTCGTCAACAATGCAAATTTACTTGAATGTTTATTACATGTTTTAAGATAAGCTATAAGAGGTATGTAAATTCTAAGGGACTTTCTCAAGAACAGACATGTCAAGTCCACATCGATCATCAGAGCTGGACCAACGCACGTCTCTGGTGTCAACAAGGCGTCTCATGTGTCCTGCTGGTTCACACCGTCATCACCCACGGCTTAAAAAACCTCACTTTGTTCCATTTGACAGTTCAAACCATCCCAGCCAACCTGCGCGAGGTTTAATGGCACCAGCGAGGCAAATGTGTTTATCCCTGCAAAATACCACCGAGCTGAGCTGCAGAAATGTCAGAAAAAATCCAAATCGAAACTAGAGTCAGTTTTGATGTTTATTATGCATTTTAACACAGTTCATGCACGTGCACACTGGCAAAATGGCCCCCTCGGCGGGCAGTCTGAGCATAAAAAGCACTTCTATCTAAAAGCATCTGTCCGTCCGTCCCTCCGTCCGTCTTTATTTATATAGAGTCTGTTAGATTCAAAATTGGAAGAAACTTTGAGCAGGACCAGGCTCATATAGGGGGACCCTCCTGCTGATGGGGGAATTGGGTAGAAAAAGAGGAGAAGGGGGAGGAGAGGTAGAGGAGATAAAAGGTGGAGCATAGAAATACATTGTATTAATTAAAATCAAATGTCTGTAGAGTTGAGTGGGTCAGCGGGGTCAGAGGTCAGGAGGAGGAGAGGAGAGAAGTAGAGGAGATGGAGGAGGAGAGGAGAGGAGAGGGTTAGGGTAGGAGAGGAGAAGAGGAGAGGAGAGGGTTAGGGTAGGAAAGGAGAGGAGAAGAGGAGAGGAGAGAGGAAAGGGTTAGGGGAGGAGAGGAGAGGAGAAGAGGAGGGGAGGAGACAGAGGAGAGGAGGGGAGAGGAGAAGGAAGAAGAGGAGAAGAGAGAGGCGGAGAGAGGAGAGTGTTAGGGGAGGAGAGGAGAAGAGGAGGGGAGGAGAGGAGAAGAGAAGAGGAGGGGAGGAGAGGAGACAGAGGAGAGGAGGGGAGAGAAGAGAAGAGAGGAGAGGAGAGGAGAGGAGAGGAGAGGAGAGGGTTAGGGTAGGAGAGGAGAGGAGGAGAGGAGAGGTATATACACATAAAGGTATGAATGTGCATACAAATATACCTGTATGTGTATATATGTGAGTATTTGTACACACACACATACATACATAATACATACACATACATACAGACAGACAGACATAAACACACATATTTATTTAATTTAATTTTTTTAATTATTTATGTTCAGCCATCTGTCTTGAGTCTTTATGTTCCAATAAAATGAAACCTGATTTAGGATAAATGGGAACATGGAGGAATATTTTGATCTACACGACACAAACGTGTTGGACGGTATTGTTCACATTTAAGTATTAAATAGAAAGAATTCTCCTGGGATACTTTGCTTCCTGTGATGTATGGATGATTCATTAGTTTCGATGCGCACACGTGGCATAAATGAACACAACAGGCAATCATCTTCTCGTCAAAGCAGATTCATTTCCCTTCTTTTCCTTAGAGGATCAGATGTCCCTATAATATCTGCATGGTATTAAAAAGAATGTTTCCACGCAGAGAATTTCCACTTCTGGGTGCAAAACTCTGCCTTCTTTGCATCAGTCTGCCTCAGACGCCCCTTTAAACGCTTTAAACACAATCTTTATTGATTTATCTGTGGCACCTATCTCTGCATCTTGTGTGGGCTTAGTAGATCCTGTTGTGCAACATCAATTCCAGCAGATCTTCATGTAAAATCAATCATTTCTCTGGGTACAAGCTTGGATTCCAGACTTTCTCAGTTTTTGTTTATCCCAACTGTCTTTAAAGACAGAAAAATGATGTCCAACAGTGGGACGTGTGGGCTTCACTTAAAATGTTCATATAAAAATGATCCGCATCTTCTCGATTCCCAAAGATCGTTCTAGATCCTCTATTTATATTTTCACCGGTCATTATTAAATCGCTGACCTTATGACCTTCCTCTGTTGTTTGAGCAGCAGAACAGAAATAATGCAGGGATTTCTGAGATCCACACTCCTGTTCTTCTGTTCTAGTATCTCCCAGCTGCAGAGCCTCTCCTCCGGCTGGCGGGCATTCGGTGTGAGCACAGCTAATGCAAAGACTCCTGTGTGTGTGTGTGTGTGTGTGTGTGTGTGTGTGTGTGTGTGTGTGTGTGTGTGTGTGTGTGTGCATGAAGATTGATGATTTGATGTTGGGGCCAGGGTTCTCACACAGCCGTGACCCGGCTTGCTCTCACCTCTGATAGATAGATGGCTTTGGGGGCTTGTGATGGATCAAAAGTGATCCTTAGTATCTCCCAGGAGAGCGCACAGGCTGACTGCAAAGTTTGTCAGCCCGGGCGGCCCGGCCGATGTCCCAGTGCATTAAGGCAGCCAGAATGAACACGCACATGATTGAACTTGGCCTGGGAGCAATGAAAGTTTTCCAGATTTGCACAAGCCTGCTCGCTCGGCGAGATTCATTTGAAGTTGCCGTTGATGGAGTTGGTGGCCGCTGCAGATTGGTTCCTCTTTGAGTCTTTTGAAGGTGAAATAAAGCATTTAAGTGCAATAACCCCCGCAGCCTTCCAGACTATACGTTATTATTCTTGTTGCTCGCGTTATTAAGGAAAAACAACGGCGTTTATTCATCCGACCGCCTTGAAAAGTATCTTCTGGAGCATCAAGAAAGGCTCATATGCTTCTGAAGAATTCAGTGCGATCGATAGGCAAATGAAAAGTGGCTGAACTCCTTCTAACGCTGACCTTTTGGTATTTTGCAACACATAATAAGCTCCTTTCAGTGCCAGACAAAATCAACTATGTCTGCAATGATTCTTCGTTATGTAAATGAAACTGACTGGGTTGAACATTGGTGCAGGTTTGCGCGCTCCCTTTGTTAATCGGTATTTCACAAGAGTTTGGAGCCACCTACTTCAGTAGTTATGTCAAAAGTTCTTTTGTGCTGTTCTATTCACCTATTACATTTATTTTTCCCCATATTTAAGTGCACAGAAGTGCGCACTCATTTAAATACACTCAGTTCTTTCCCATTCACCTCCTGTTACACTGAATTTTCTCGCTACAATAAGGTTTATGGCCTCAGAGGTGAGCAGCAGCTGCAGTTTTTATTTTTTAGCACGTAGAGAATCATGCCCTGGATTGATGGGCCGTGCTGTTGAAACTGATCTTCTTGTACTGGTTGGCGTTTTCAGTAGATGCAAAGCTGCTGTAATTCCCTGCGCTAATGCACTGAGCTCCTCTGTTTCCAGAGCTCTTTTTTTTTACCGCTTTTGTGTTGGTTCCTTTCAGAGAGACGGGTGAATGAATGAGAGGACGGACGGACGGACGGACGGACGACGGACGGACGGACAGATAGATAGATAGATATAGATAGATAGATAGATAGATAGATAGATAGATAGATAGATAGATAGATAGATAGATAGATAGATAGATAGATAGATAGATAGATAGATAGATATATAGATGGGAAACAGAAAGACAGACAAACAGATGGATGGATGGATGGATGGATGGATGGATGGATAGATAGATAGATAGACCGATAGACAGATAGACAGATAGATAGACAGATAGACCGATAGACCGATAGACAGACAGATAGACAGATAGACCGATAGACAGATAGACAGATAGACAGATAGATAGACAGATAGACAGATAGACCGATAGACCGATAGATAGATAGATGATAGATAGATAGATAGATAGATAGATAGATAGATAGATAGATAGATAGATAGATAGATAGATAGATAGATAGATAGATAGATAGATAGATAGATAGATAGATAGATAGATAGATAGATAGGCAGGTAGATAAATGACATTATTTGTACTGAAGTGTGTTTCTTGCTTTTGTGCTGTTCTTTTATTCCTGCCGCTGCTTGAATTTCTCCCTTTGAATCAACACATCCGCTCTCTCCCGTCTCCTTAAATGCTTATATCCCTCTAGCGTCTGCTCACCTGTTCCCCTGCCCTGCACACAAATATCTTTTCTCTTTTCATTTTCCACTCTATTCTCTTCTTTGCCCTTGAGTTTGAGGATGGCATTCAGGGACAGAAAGGGTACATTATCTCCTGTCTGGCTCTCTAGAGACCCTCTCTGCCTTCCTTCCTCCCTCCCTCCTCCCTCCAGGCTCCTGCGATGGAGGGAGGAGGAAGCGTAGGACACAGCGCACGAGAATCCATCTAATGACTCGCTCACGAGCCCCGTGCCCTTTAAACAAACACTTCTAAATTAGGAAAGCTCACTTAAAGTCAGGACAAAGCTCATTTGCCCCCCGGAAAACTGGACCAATCAGGTGCTGTAGATGTTGTTGCCCTGTCTGAAGCCATCCTCACTGAAGATTTTGTGTGTGTGTGTGTGTGTGTGTGTGTGTGTGTGTGTGTGTGTGTTGTGTGTGTGTGTGTGTGTGTGTGTGTGTGTGTGTGTGCAAACGCTGTCACGTTCTGCTCAGACGCTTTCTGCTCCCTGTAGCACTGATCGCGGAATCGTCGTCTTTGGACCACATGTCTCCTGTTTTCACTTCAAAGGAAAAAAAGAAGCCCGTCACAGTGATTTGTGCACCTGAGAGGAGAGAAAGGCAGCAGCAGCACCTGCATCTGCAGCCCAGCAGCTCTGCGCCGGCAGTACGTCAAGCCCTGAGCTTGTTTCAGCGTGCAGCCCTGGCCTGATTAACTCTCCACAGCGTGGCTTTAACCGACTCCACGGTCTCTATTGACAAAACCCAGTTTTCTTCTTTTGTGAGAAACGCAAGTGGAGAGGGTAGCGAGTGGAACGGGTCCACCCACACGGGCCCTCCCGGTACTCCTCGTCTCTCTGCAGTCTTCCCAGGTGCACCTCCGTAATGTGTCGGAACCCAGCAAAGTGAATCCATGTGTAATTTATTACTGTCACCTCCCAGCACCTCGGGAGGAGGCTTGAAGTCAATTACATCTTTTGTTCTTTACCTTGAGAGCTGTGTTAAGTGTCTCTGTCAAGCGTGTCAAATTGAAACAAAAAAAAGGTGTCGGGCCTGGCATTTCCCTCGCCTGATGCTCTCATATCACTGTTGTAGACCTTGTACGCTCGCAGGTGTGGAACATACACACAAAAGAAGTGGATGGGAAAGTCCTGACATACAAATGCTAATGATGGGGGGGCTGAACAAAGCACTCATCACCGCTTGTCATAACGCCCTCAAAACCACCTCAGCCAGGAGGCACTCACCAGAGGGACAGGATGGAGCTTTTCAGTGTAAACTTTAAGAGGCGTGATCCACGAAGCAGGTCGGGATTACCAGGATGTGTAGCCGGTCTTTGGTCCGCGTTGGAGCTCCGCCTCTCTGCCTCTGCGATCACGCCGTTCGCATCCCTTTCCAAATGAAAAGCGAAGCAGGCAGACGTGTATCACTCCCCTCACCTTCCTCCTCTCCCTGCTTGCACCATTTAGCGACACTTTCTGTCCAAGGGCACGTTAGACAGCAACAATGTGGGTCACAGCTGCTGACTTGTGGTATTAACGCTGACTGACTGTCTCCATTTTCCCCCACTTGTGTGTGACCTATGATAGGAGACATCACATCGGATGACGAGTACCTGGAGATCCCAGCAATCTCCAGGCAGAAAGCGGGGACGTACGAGTGCACGGCTGTCAACGACATCGACGCTGACACCCAGACCGTAGACATCACAGTCAACTGTGAGTGCGCCCGACCACGAGCGGAGCAGAAACCTCAAGTTTCCAAAAGTTGAGCTCTTCCCTGAGAAGAGCTCCTCACCAGGCACCGAGTTGCCTTTATCTGCAAGTGGAAATCATCCGAGGGGGAGTGTGTGTGTGTGTGTGTGGGAGGGGAGGTGGGGCTGAGTCTGCAGAGGTGAGGTGCGCTGCCTTGTACTCCGTCTGTTCTGTACTCACATGTTGCTGTCTGCTGGTAGATGCACCGTCGGTGTCAGAGGGCAGAGACGTCGGCGTGACTCTGGGTCAGAGAGGAGTGCTGGAGTGTGAGGCAGACGCGGTGCCCGAGGCAGATTTTGAGTGGTATAAAGACGACAGAAGGTAACAGATTTCACATTCATAACACGGTCACGCTTGTTTATCCGCTGCCAATCATCCGGCCGTCAGGATTGTCTTTAATAATGGCACCGTCGTCACGTCCTTCCAGGATCTTCAACGGGTTCGATGGGATGGAAATCGTGAACACCGGATCGCTGTCCAAGCTGATGTTTTTTAATGTTTCCGAAGGAGATTACGGAAACTACACGTGTGTGGCCGTCAACAAACTGGGGAGCTCAAACACCAGCTTCCTTCTGTTCGGTGAGTAACTGGGAGTGGGTTTCATTTGCGGCGCTGCAGAAGCAGGAATCAAAGGTGCGGCTCCATGGCGTCCTTTCACCGTCCAGCGCATCCATCCGGACCAAGGCGCTCGGAAATCTACATAGAATATTTGTTTTCCTCCTACACATGCTCACTGATGTGGGTCTGATTGTGCTGCCAGTTCATTTCTACTGAGGCTTCACTGCTTCTTTACATCAGTAAATGCTGTGACGCTAATTTGACCTCAGTGTAACACCAGCTTAATTACAGGCTTTTACTGGTCTAAGGTTTGTTGTTATAAAAGAGGTGAAAAACCAAAACAAGAAAAGCTTAAGCTGATGTTATCCAGTGTGGGTGTATGATCCACACATTAAAACCAGCGGTGACCCGTGCATTTCACACCTAGGCCTTCAGTAGTGCTCCGTCTGAATCACTCAATCCCTCATTAACCATTTCGTTATAAAAAACATTTGATTATGCATAAATGAGCCTTGCGTTGCATATAGAAAATCCCTGTAGCCACAATAAACGCCTCAACCGAATCAACAAACCAGGAGTGAACAAGTCTCGTTCTGCAACTCCAGCCAGCAAGAAAACATTCCTAATAACCCCGTAAACTTGGAGTGATAGCAACATTTCACTCACCAATAAATCGGATTATTTGAAGACAAAATCCATCCTCCTCTCTTCCCTCAAAAACTGTTCAAAGCTTTCCTTAAAAGTCCGTCTTAAAAATAGCTGCACAGTAAATCGGCAACCAAATCTATTTCTTATCCTCCTTCAGTCATTGTGGGCTGAATTTTTTTTTTTTTGTGTAGTATCAGTAATCAATAGAACTATCGTGTGCGCGGCTAATGCAGTTTGCTAGCTTGCACAGCTATGCTCTCCGATTATCCAATACAAATACGATCACATTGCCTATGCCCACTAGAAGGCCCTTAAATTAAGTTGGTGACACCAACTTAACATGATTCAGATATTTTTTAGGCCAGCAGAGATGCCTTGAAGGCCCTGACAGCCTTTTTTTTCATAATCTCATATGTGATTCAGAAACAAAGACTCTGATCATTAAGTCAAAAAATAAAGATAAGAGTACATATGAAATTACAAGATGGTGGCACAGTCATTTTGCTACCCATAAATACAAATATAAATATAAAAAAAGACAGTTTTGAGATATTTGAAGTGCATGAGGAAACCATGCTTTGTTATTGTGATGGATTATGCTCCATCCTTGGGTATGTTCTGTCCCATACATGTCTGTGTTATATATCTTTATTAAGGTTGGTGTTAGTAGGAGGAGGAGGAGGATATATTATTTGGATCTACAGTGTCTGTATTGTTCTGCTACTCTCAATACTTATCAACTTCCCCACAAACGTTCAGGTGCAAAACAATAAAAAGAAAACAACTTCATTTGCTCAAGCGTAAAGTGTCTCTCAACGAATCTGTCGTCCTTTGAGAGACACTTTCGGTTCAGGAATACCTTCCTTTGTGACCAGTATCATAATTGAGACGGATGTTCGCAGGCAGTCACAGAGACTGACACCAACGCAGAGAAAGTGCACGGCAAAGCAGAAATTGGAATCCAAAATCAAAGAGCAGAGGGGAACATCGCAGAGCTTCAGAGAAAATAGGTCCTCAGCCAATTATAGCACAACACTAACTGGAAGCTGACAAATTGAATCTGACTGTATCTTGATGTTGGTTTGATATTCAACAAGTCTGATCAGGATTGGGTTTATCAGCTCTGGGGTTGTCATGTTTACCTCCAAATGTTGACACTGTACCACGTTGAAGACTGTGCAAATTGCAGTCAATTCCCAGCCTGGTTGTCACGCCTCTCACAAGTGTTCTCAATGATGTTTTGCTCTGTTTCCAATATATTGCTTCTCTTTTATTTGTTCCCTGATGTAGTTGTAATTGAACCCACTAGCTCAACGCTATTGCAAGGTTAGTATTAGACCCACAGCAGTGCCCGCATGCTACGTCATGACAAACAACTCACTTCCTCATGCTACCAGCTAGGCTGCTATGCCCCACAATGAATGTATCACAATGAATTCTGCATATTCAATCCCAGAATCGCATAGTTCATTTTTAGTTCCAGTGTTGAACACGTGCTTTTCCTGACAACGCGGCATCTTCGGAATGACAAATGTCAGTCACACATTGTGTGGGAAGCGGCCTTTGCAGTCTGCGTATTTAACCATTCTTCACCTCTCTTCTCTGTCCATCCACCTTTCTGCGGCATGGCCTCATTTTGCTTTTTGCATGCTCCTCTTTCCATTGTAAGTATTTCTCGTGCTTCTTCTTCCAATCAGAACTTGTGCGGCCGCTTATTTTTTTGTCTGATACCGATGACACATGCTGGCAAGCAGTGAAAGAAAGGAACATGCGGAGCTGCAGTGCTGCTGAACACCTCCAGTCTCTGGGACTGATGCATCTTAGCAAGCAGACCTACGACATCAATGCAGTTGTTTCAATGGCTTTGGTTTTGACAAAGAGGGAATGCAATTATTCTAATTAAGCATATGCAGGATTAGGGATAATCCACGGTGGCTAAGTAATTGGATAGATGCCCCAAAGGAAGCTGTGGTGAACTTTGAAAATGACTGTTCATTGTGTTGCAAAGCTTCAAAGTAAAAATGTGTCCTCAATCCTTATACAATACCTTCAATTTAACAGATCCCAGAAGAAGCATGAAGTGCGTGTCAGAAGTTTTGCTTTTGCTTTTTTCTTTCACGATCGCCTTGCAATAAAGCGCATGGCTCTTCCGAAATGTCCTCTATTAGACATTTTCTTGTGGGACAGTGAGGTTAATATTGTTTTGGTCATTTTAAAGCTGGGGAATTCTCACACTCCTCCAATATATGGCACACCCTTTCTTGTGGCACAGCACGTTCTGAAGTAACTAGACATGCCGCAAGTGACTCTACGAACGTGCTTTTTCTTGGCGGCGACTGGGACCAGGTGTGCAGCCATCTTCTAGTGTCCTACGACTGCATGACGACCAGAGACATGGAAGTCGTTTCAGTGTGCTAATGCATGATTTAGCTCCAGAGTTGCTGATAGACAATGACGCCAAAGAGACGAATCAGATGTTCAGCACCATGCAAGCGAGTGGGAGGATCCCACTCAGAAAAACTTGCTGCCTGCAGCTCCAGATGGAGTTCTTTCTCTGTTCCCAGCACATGTTCCCTGTCTTTTTCTCGCTGCTCATGTTGTCCCACCTAGAAATACTAGTGAAAGTACAAATACCTCAAATTCCGTCATGACTAATGTATAGGCGCGTTTCCACTGAAGCGGGAACTTCAGGGTAATTTCACAGGGCTTGTTGGTACTGGAGGAATCTCCCACTTAAGGTCATTTACAGGAACTTATACAAGACCTAACCCAGTTCCTGGGTTTGTACTTAGATCGGCTCTGAAATACCGTGGGAGGGGCTTGAGTTTTGACTATTGAGAGGGCCAAGTGAACGGTTCCTGGAACGTTCCTGTCCCCAGTATTTATCAGGAGCTCCCGCTGTGGAAACGCGCCCAATGTACGTGTCGCTTTCTCCAAAACCCAAGCCTCCTTCTTTCCCCCGTCAGGACCGAGAGCAGTCCAGGATGGCAGCGGCGGCGCCACAGGACTCCAGTCTCACGGGGCTCTCCTCTTCGTCACGTTGCTGCCTTTCCTGCTCCGATTTTAGGAAAGAGATTAATGACAGCGAGCGGGTCTGAGTGGGATTTGGTTTCCCTTAATCACCAACCATAAACTGACGCTAACAAACTTTTTATGAATTATGAGGCTGTAACACACAAACACACACACATACACACATGTTCAGTATATACAGTCTACACTTGTGTGTATATATACACATATATACATACTGGTGTATATATCTTTATATATAAGCGCATATAATGTACAGTCTTTTTCCTCAGCTGATTTGTTGGCATTTTTAAATTCACTGCATATTCATCTCAACTCCAGGAAATAGCAAGAATGGGAGGTGAATGTTCAATACCTCAGAGTCAAATTGAGAGCAGTAAAAGCATTTGGAGGTTTCTTGAACCCAGACATCTGGGGTTTTTGACCTTTGAGGACCTTTTTTGTTTTGGTTCTCTGCATTAACGCAGCATACATCCGGCTGTGATTCACTGTTGAGTTTGGTTGGGATTTTTTTCACCTTGTTTAGTTTAAAGCATAAAACTAAAAGTAAACGATGTAATTATTTAGAAGAAATGTCATGTCTTTGTTAACCCGTGACACAAAATGGTGTCAAGGATCATTGTATTGTAATTAATTGTAGTTAAATATGGAAAGAGGGTTGACTCAATATGGTGTCGAAATCAATTAATGTAATTAACCAATGCTGGCGACTGAGCCTATATTTGTGCACAGCGATGATTTGAGGACATTTTCTGTTCATTTCCCGTACTAGCTCACAAGAAGTGAAGCGATGTTGATATAGAACAACCACTTCTTTGCATGTACTTAGAGTAGTTGAAGTCACGCCATCCTTCGCATACATTCACCTTGGATTATGATTATATTTGTTTTTTCACCAGGTTGTCATTAGGAAGAACTTAAATCTTAATACCAAACCGTGGAGGTTGTGCTCTGCGACTGTGAAATGGTGACATTTACAGCTTGTATTGGAAGGAAAGTAGCGCCGGCTCGCACGCTTGAGAACCATTTTACCATATAACCAAATTTGGTGTCATGAAAGGCACATTACAATCACACCCAGAGGTAGAGTGGCCGCGAAGATTTTATGCAATAAGACGTCTGAGAGACAGCAGGAAGAAAAGCCGCCAGTAAACTGCAGTGATAGATGACAGACAGATCTGTCAGATCACTCTGGTTCCTCTCAGATCTGCTGTTTAACTGCTGCTGGTGGACACGTGTCAAAGAGCAGCTGTCACTTCAAATGAATTAGCATGTGCGCTTCTATCAATCCAAAGCCCAGGAAGAGAAAAGCAGGAGCCAGTGACGACCTTCATCTTTTTAAAATGTTTTTAACGGCGTATTGCTGGAGGAGAGCCACGCGGAAATGAGGCGAGGCCTGTATTTAACTTCAGTGACCATCAGCCGAGGCTAACGGGCTAATTAAGGTTTATCCTCATGCACAAACTAAAAGAGTGAGGACTCTGTTATTGACCAGGAACATGCTAATGTCTTTTTGTGATGCTAATTCTTCCTATCATGGATGACGCCGCTCCTCTGATGCTTGAAATTATACATCAATGATTTGATATCAAAACACTGTCTATAGTTTAATTATAGCAAATCACACGGCCCTGGTTGGTTAATAGGCTCGCTTCAAATCAAAGCAAAGCATTTCTCTTTGATATTTGGAAATTGAAACGAGAGGTTTTCGTCTGGATTTAGATTCATCGGGACCTGTCACCACAATATTGGTTTTAAAACAGATGCTGGTCACCTGACTGGGGATCAGGGTTCAGCGTTGTGTCCTCAAAGAGCTTCACGTGAATTAGAAATGAATAAAGCCAAATTCTCCCTCCTTCCCTTCCTCACCCTCGCTCCTGCTGCCATAAATCTGGACTGGTTTTTTGAATACGCGCTTAGGCCTCAGTGTTTGTACAGCTATTCCCAGCAACTTCATACGGACGTGAACATTGTGCTCTGAGTGATCGGGCTGAAAGCATCTGCACTGCTCCGTCCTCTGACCTTCGCAGAACGGTAGCTGCAGCTTATTGCTTTTTCTTTTATTCAGATCTTTTCTAAATGTCGATATCATTCTCAAACACTGCGTAGTTCCAGCCCAGAAGGCTCTTGCTTCTAGGAGATCCGTTCCGACCGAAGGCGCTGCTGTCAAAATATGACGGAACACCAATTAGTGCATTTGGTTGTTGTCTTTTTATAAAGGGCAGCACTTAAAGACACGGGTTCAAACCCTCCAAAGCTGTGATCCCTCTCAGGTCTGCTCTTCCTCAGAAAAGAGTCACTGCTGGAAAGTCTGCTTGATTGTGTTCCTGGCATTTTTGGCCGTGGACCCGCGTGTCGGAATGCTGACAAAGAGGTTTCATTTTGTGTTCTTGATGGTCATTCCCCGCTGCTCCCAGACATCCAAGAAGAAGAAGAAGTCATAGGTAAAAAGTGGGGCTTTCAAAGAGCCGTTCTTTACCTCACATTTTTTAATTGTTTAGTGCCCCGTGTTCCTCCTGAATGGAGCCCGACTGCCTCCAAAAGGCCTGCGCACTCAAATAGACTCAACAGTGTAACAGTTTAGTTTGAAATGTTCCCTCGCGCAGAATTACAGTCTCGTTTAGTCAAAAGTAGAAGAAGAAGAAAAAGAAAATAAGAGTCCTTTTCTCAGCTGGACCTCATTTTGTCCTGCTGTTCCATGGACTTATTATACACTGTAAAAAAAGGTCTGAACCAGTCTCCCCAACATGATAATTGCAATTCTTCACTCCCAGTAATGTACTGCAACCCAGCCCCTGGAGTTAGTGAGTGCTGATTGCTTCTCCCCATGTGGCATGCTTTTACCAGCTGATTATAGCATGCGCTGCAGCTAGGTGGAAGAAACATGCAGAGAGCTGACGGACATGCGTATTTTTGGTTGTTTTTTTGTTTTTGTTTTTTTATAGGGAATTAGAGCTTTTCTAACTGTATATAAATCAGGGTCTAACACAGAGCAGTCTCTTCCTGAGTGACACTAAAAAGTCGGCCTCTGTGCTGTCCTATTACAGCAAATGCAAATTCTCCAGACTCCCACCAAACAGGACTTTTAAAAGGAATATGCAAAAAATCTGTGGAAGTCCTCTAGCAGCCAAAGCTCTAATGATCAAAGCGGGGAGAGGATCGAGGAAGCAGACCAGGAAGCCATCTCTAATCCGGCAGCAGTTCAGCGTAAAGACCGCGGGGTGGGAACCGGGTTGACCCTGTCATATTTTGGCAGCAGCGGTGCACATTTGTGTTGATATCACCAACTCTGTTGTGTGGAGCCAATATGAGCACAGCAGGAGTCATTCTGTCTCATGAAAATATGTAAGATCTAGAGCTAAATAAAGAAAACAATGAGGTGGGTTTTGGGTTTCTCTGTTTTTCATCTGACGAGGGAAAGAACAGAAGCATTTGAAGAAAGTCTGCTTTGCACCTACTAGAAAATACTATTGATTTTTTGGTGTTTTGTGATATTTGTGATTTGGAGTCTTTTGAAGAGATCATTCATGTGAACTTTGACATCAGGTGGATTGTGTCCTGAAGTAGTCGCGCTGGAATTTATCCTGACTCCAATGCAGCCCGGCGACGCGTTCACAGGACTCTGAAAGACCCGAAAAGATTCACCACGGCGGGGAAATACGCTGTTCGACTCCTCGTATTGTGAAGGCCTGTTGGATCAAATGTATTATGTTGATGAGGCGTGTGTTGATATTTAAGAGTGAGAATAAAATGGAAAATAAAAACCATGTGGTGAAGTGTGGTGATCTTTCTTTAAACATATTTTCCATGCAAACATGCGCCGCCGTTACACCCCAGACAGTCCTGGCGCCAGAGAGATGGGAATCCCCGGGAGGACCCCCCCCCTTCCCCGGTGTCATATTATCCAGGGCACAATCCTTGACCCTTGTTGTCCTCACAAGTCCTACAGAAGTGTTAGATAAACAGGGAGAGGAGGCGACAGTCATAAGAATGCAGACTGGGGGGGCCGATGATGATGCAGCTCTCCACGGATGAATGTGGCCTTTAGCACGGCTTGTTCAGATCCAGCGGGATGACTTAAACAATCCAGATAAATGTTCCCTGGAAAAACAGACTCATCACAAACTCCAATCGCTGTCAGGGGATGATGGGTAACGTTGGAGTACATTTTAATAATAATAATAATGTAATCAAATGAGAACAAAGAGGACCCAACTCCCAGTTCAGTGAGCTGGTTTCCAGTAATTAAAGACTATTAAAGACTCTCAAGGCTTCTCGGCTTATGTCTTCTTGCTTTTGTCATCCATAGAATTGGCCTGAGGGCATCAGAGCAAATCTCAAAAGCTGAGATTCCCTCCATTCGCTACTGTAGCTGCTCCAGCGCACACAAAATCCCATCAACTCCACCTGCAGCGGCAGTTTTCTGCTTCATCGGGCAACACAAGCGCAGCGTCCAGTTGAAACAAAGCAGCTAGCTGGGCACCAGTCTGCAAGACTGGACGACCGATCCCGCATTAGACTCCTGGAGCGCCTCACCTTCAGAGCGTTGCTTTGTGGTGTGTGTTGCCTCTCTGAGCCTGCTCAAGGAAGAGAAAGAAAACACTGCATATGAAGTATTGTTGTTCATTATATGATATATTCCTGCGACAGGCACAGATGAGGGAGAAAGGAGGCAGACGGGAGAGACAGGAGACACTCCAGGCAACCAGGGCAACACAACCAGACCAAAATTAGTACAAAACAACAGAATCTATTCCAGATCCTGGTATAATCTGAGTAACAATGATGGATAGGAACAGATCTGTCTGGAGACAAGATAATTCTTATTGTATTTAGGAAGTGAACACTGTATTTTACATTAGACTCAGGAACCTGGTCCTGTTTTGGGGCCTTTTCCGGCCATTCTGAACTCCATTCTATTAAAACCCTCTACAAACAATATGTCCATCTCATTCAATTTCCAAATCACGAACCAAGACAAGTGCTCAGCAAGGAGAATTCTACAGTAGAGGAAAGTGGAACCACAAATGTATATTTGGAGTAAGAAAGATCAACTTTGGTTCCTCCGTGAGCTCTCCAACGAGTGAACTCCTCCGGCAAATAAACATTACTCAACTGCATATAACAAACCCTGCAGTCACTTTTCCATCATGTTACAAGTTTTGCACCAATGTGAAACTTGTCTGGGCGCACCAATATCTACTTTTCCCATTTGCACACAGCACACATGCTTTCAGTGATGGAGTTTTCTTCTAGAGGGCGTCCCTCTTTCAAAGAAAGACATCATATTTCATACAGCCCTGTAGAAACAACATCTTCTTCATGAGGCCTTATTTTCTTCTCTATACTGACATTCCCGTTGATGCTGTTACCACTGAAGCTGTTACTTTCCAAGAGCGACTGTGTCAAATTGCAGCTTCTGCACTGGAAGCTAATTGCAGCAGAATACTTGCGTCCGTCCTGGCGGATGTAAGTGAGGTAGCAGCTACCTCCATAGCCATTATAGAAGAAATCCTAATCATTTTGGGAGCTGAGGCGGGAGGGAGCCTTTACATTCACCACAAATGTCTAGCTGCAGTTGTAGCTACACAGAGGTCACAGCGAGTTCATGTATAAATTTCATTTTTCAGAGGCGTGAGCAGATTATTATTTCATCTTGTGCCAATAACTGAGTGAGCACCTCATCCACTCAGCATTAATGTTTGTGGCCGTCAGTGAGCAGGAAGTCTGCTATTGAGTCGGGTGATGTATCGTGGCCGGTCTGGGCGGTAAATTAAACTGCTGGCTAAATTTGATATCCAAGATCAGAACAAACAAATATTGGGGTTGTGCATCTGACGCAGCGGTATGACAGGATAATTAACGTCATTTATGCGCCTAAATCACGACAGATGTGTTCACGGCGAAGCAAAGGTCAGTGTTTAATTGTTATATCCTGATGAATACCCTCATGGGGCAATTAACTGCGTAGAGGCCCCGACCGGTCGTCTGTATAAACGGCAACCTGGAAGTGGGGGGGCAGCAGAGCTTACCTGTTGATGCTTGTTATAGTCACCCATCATCGTTACCGCCTCCGAGGAGCCTGTGACAGCCGGCATTTCTCATTTTTAGCAAAATAAACCAGAGGTGTGAAGAATGATTACTGATTTTTTTTTAATAATGGGCCAAGAAATTGACAGTTACATTTCGTTGATGTTCTGGATTTTGGGGGGACTTTAAACTTTAATCAAATATCAAAGTAGAGGGACTTTGATCATTGAGCAACCCGCTATGTTACGAAACCACTGCCCAAAGTTACGAATCAAGATGGGGAAGTGAGCTGCATGGCAGATGTCTGCACACTCCTAGTTTTCTTCATTGTTTCTCTCCTAAATGATTAACAGGAGGATAAAATGTCCAACGTTGAATCCTCCAAGACAAGATATTGGGAAAAAAATGGTTGCTGCTGTGTTATGATGCAACCTCAAGAAAAGGCCTGGAGAAAAGAACGACTGAGGGAATTATGAGCCTGCAACCTGCAGGTTGGATGACAAAAATCAGATTTTGGAGAAAATCCAGAAAACTGGTGACGGAACCCAAATGTCCCTGACAGGGAACTTTGGTGAGGAGGCTGTTACGTGATTAGTGCACAGCTCGAAGCTCTTGCTTTATTCTTATCTTGGTAAAAGATCATTTAGAAGGTGGAATAATGATGGTAAATACATTAAGAGGGAAGCCAGCAAGAGGACATGAGTGTGTGAAGAATGTGTCATCAGACCATTGATCCAGGACCATCTAAAGTTTACTACTGCAGGTAAAACTAATTATAGACAACAAATTGATATCAAGAAATGGACAAAGAACCTATTTCAAAGACAAAAATAGGAAAAAATGATCCAGAAATCTGGGCTTCAAAGGGCTATACAGACGAGTGAGCTTTTCAGGGAGCAGATGGAGGCCTCATTATCTTTGAATAAGCTACCAGATGAAGAGGCAGGTGAATGCATAGAGAAGGTAAAATCATTCTTTTTATGACATAAAGGGGTGACAAGAGCGAGAGAAACTGACACTCAAAGGAACAAAACCACATTCGCTACCTGATATTGTGAAGACTTGTGCTTTCATCCGGTGGTTTGTTCTTTGCCATCCACTTTTCATCCATTTGGAGCTGCGACACCGACAGAAGTAGTAGAACCTCAGAACCCAAGCAGTCAATACTGCATTCAAATGATACACATCTATGAAGGCTGGAGAGGAGCTGAAGGACAAACAGCAAGATTGCAGAGAGAGGAAACACTGGTGACTGGAGTCCAACAGATCTTTTGTGTTTGATGATAATACAGTGGGACCTCCACTTACGAAATTAATTGGTTCCGGAAGTTGTTTCGTAACCTGAAAATTGCGTAAGTAGAGACGCGTTTTGCATGTAAATGCCCTAATCCATTCCAAGCCCCCAAAAATTCTGACATATATTTTTTTATAAATCATAAAAATGCATCAAAACATGTAACAAATACATGTTACAATTAGATTACCGCACAATAAATGTAGGAATTCAGTGCAAGGCTTCTCCAGGAACAAAATTAACTTTATTACAGGCTAATCTTACATTAGCCGTCATTACTAGCAACGAACGTTAACACTTGTGGTAACACCGCCATCTAATGGACAAACATACGAACACCCACAATAAATAAAAGTTAAACGAAGGCGACGCTGGGATACAGACAAACCTGTACATATTGACGTCCCTCCTAGCCAATGGGATGACAGGAAGATGCTAGGCGATAGCCAATGGCAGAGCAGCTACAAGCATGTTTGCATTCGCTAAACTCCGCGAACTGCGAGTAGCAGCGGTAGCATATTTTTGCCTTTCGTATCCTGAAATTTCTTTTGTAACAAGAGGAAATATTTTCCCGTTGAGACGTTTCGTAACCTAAAAATTTCGCATGTAGAGACGTTTGTAAGTAGAGGTCCCACTGTATAGATGTAAGTGGCAGCTGAAGGAAAGCTCAACAATCAAACAGGATGACTCCAACAAAACTATTCCTGGAATCTTGGAGAAGAGTACAGGAAATGATCGGGATTGAGCTCATCAGTGGGGACGGATAAATACCATGATGATGCCCAGGAGTAAAACAAGGACACCACGTTCCATGTTTATTAAGGCTGATAAATATTCATGATGACTGGTGTGATTGTTTACATTATGGAATGCAAATGATGGAAAAAGTTTCCTTGCGCTCGGTAATGTTGGAATACATTTATATTCTGTTTACTGATATAAGCTCTTCCCTGTTACTCTTCCATTCAACTCACTCTGTTGTCTTTTTGCTGAGATTTTGTTGGAAATCAACAAGCAATAGTTTGGTTAAACAAACCCAAAGACTGTTAAAAAATAAAGAAATAGTATAGTTTACATTACATTGGATAAGGTGTCTGGTGTCATAAACGCTAACAATCCTGGATATCAATGATGTGACACACACACATATATGCGCGCACACACACACACACACACACACACACACACACACACACACACACACACACACACACACACATACATACATACAGATTGACACTGTAAGAAGTATTGATGCGCCTCAGTCGTGGTGTTTGTGTTCAGGCTGTGTCCCCACATAAAAGGGGCTACACTGGTTCTGTGAGCCCATCCGGCTGCTCTGACATCTGGATGCAGCTGCCTGGAGGCTCCGCAAAGCAGAACATCCTTCAGCCCTGTGGTGGCTCTCAAGGTCTTTGATTTATCGCCATGCCTTTAAAGTGGGTTACACGGACCTGATCAGCCTGGGCTCTCTGATCAGGTGTGTCAGGATGACTCAGCACAACTGGGAAGAAGGTTTGGAGCCTTGGAAGAGGCTCTTTCTCTCGCTCTCTCTTTCACACACACACACACACACACACACACACACACACACACACACACACACACACACACACAGCTGAGAGCTGTAAGAAAATGCTGAATAATTATTTATGATGTGTCTAATTTTCTATTTGATATCCTGGTGCTCAGTCTGTGAAGGTTCTCAGTTATCCAGGTCAGGGTCATTCTGGTAGTTGAATCACAGCAGCTGGACTGTTTGAGTTTCATGAAGGCGTTTCGCCTCTTATCCAAGAGGCCTCATCAGTTCTAGCTGACTGATTCCAGCTACTTATACTCTTCAAGAGCCACTAACACATTTGGAGCTCCGGTCGCCTGGTTGTGGGTTGCTCCACCCCCTCATTATGCAGGTCGTTAAGTAGGGCCTTCATCTGTCAAGGCTTCATGAACAGACAGACAAGTAGAGGGATGGATGGATGGATGGATGGATGGATGGATGGATGGATGGATGGGTGGATGGATGGATGGATGGATGGATGGATGGATGGATGGATGGATTCTGCTGACCCACTCATCTCAACTCTACCAGCAGCTTTTTGAATTAATATAATGTATTTCTATGATCTCTACCTATTCTATCCTCTACCTCC
This sequence comes from Takifugu flavidus, assembly GCF_003711565.1. Taxonomy (NCBI): domain Eukaryota; kingdom Metazoa; phylum Chordata; class Actinopteri; order Tetraodontiformes; family Tetraodontidae; genus Takifugu; species Takifugu flavidus. Next base: position 2,434,337 of record NC_079533.1, read on the forward strand.
ACTCCTCTCCTCCCTTCCTCTCTTCTCCTCTCCCCTCCCATCTCCTCTCCTCCCTTCCTCTACTCTCCTCTCCCCCACCTCTCCTCTCCTCTCCTCCCTTCCTCTCTTCTCCTCTCCTCTCCCCTCCCCTCTCATCTCCTCTCCTCCCTTCCTCTCCTCTCCCCCACCTCTCCTCCCTTCCTCTCCTCTCCTCTCCTCTCCTACGTATTCTATCCTCTACCTGTCCTCCCCCTTCTCCTCTCTCTCTACCCAGCACCCCATCAGCAGGAGGGTCCCCCTACATGAGCCTGGTCCTGCTCAAGGTTTCTTCCTATTAAAGGGGAGTTTTTCCTTGCTACTGTTGCTTGTTTAGGGTCAAGCCCTGGGATTCTGGAAAGCGCCTGGAAACAATTTTGATTGTAACAGACGCTATATAAATAAAGATTGATTGATGGATGGATGATTGGATGGATGGATGGATGGATGGATGGATGGATGGATGGATGGATGGATGGATGGATGGATGGATGGATGGATGGATGGATGGATGATGGATGGATGGATGGATGGATGGATGGATGGACGGACGGAGGTGCAAGTTTTTCACATTAAATCATTTAAAACAGAACAGCAATTATCCCTGATAGAATATTTATTTTTTTAGGTCATGCATCTGGATACACTGGCCTGTGTCATTGTTGTTATTTTTGTTGTTGTTGCTGCTGCCTGCTGTGACGCTAACAGAGATAGTGTAAATGTTAATTGTCAGCCAGTCAGTGTTGTTGGTGGTGGTGACGTGCCCAGTTAGAGACCTGTGACAGACACGTAAACACTGGGGTAATGTCTCACTGTCTGATCTGCATCTCCCAGTGGAACCTCTATCTCTCAAACCTCTCCGATGCTATTTCTACCTAATTAATGTCAACACTGCCTAAAAATACCAACGCTGCAACAGTCTCGTTTAGACAAGGAGAGAAAAGAGACTTTGTCTCATCCTCTGTGTAAAATACTGACAAATTTTCAGAACCTTTTCACCTATTTCCATGCTGCGACTAAGCATTAATGTTGAAGTTGTATTTCAAATGTTAATTTGAATCAAAAGAAGCTACAGAATAAAACAAAGCAGTCAGATATGAAATGCCCATATGCCACTTTAAAGATATTTCTAGGATGTGCTTTTCCTGCCTTGAGCAATAATAAAAACATTTTTTCCATCAGGTTGTGATACAACTGCACAAACCAATAAATGTAAGACACTACACAGACCTCTGGATAACTTATTAAATTGGATTAATTAATATCACTGAGTAGGTCACGTAACACAAAGCGAGCCTGTGAAGTGGTTTGAAAGGCAGAGCTTTAAATGACCTCGATGATGATTTATTAAGGAAAATCACATTACAGCCTAACAAGTAATTGATGTTATAGTTGTGTTAATTGATTGTTCCATTTAATATCTCCTAACAGAGGATATTGTATTTCATTACTATAGCTGTGTTGCTTTCATATGTTCAGATATTATTATTATTATTGTTGTTGTTGTTGTCGTCGTCATTGTTATTGTGATTGTTATTGTGGTTATTAACAGATTTAAATAATTAATAAACTAGGAGTCTTCAAAGAAGCTAAAGCTGAGCTGTAGCAGTGGCCATCGTAACCATGGTGACATTTCTCCTCGTTTTTTGTGCTGTATATGTTCATTTTTTATTCTTATTGTTTCTTCCTGACGTCCCTCCTTCTTCTCCTCCTTCCTCCTTCTTTCTTCTCTTCCCCCTCCTTCTCCTTCTTCTTCTCCTTTTCCTCCCTCCTCTAATTTCCTCCTCCTCCTCCTGTCCTGCCTTCCCTGTTTTAATGAAGATTGCTTGGTTTATTGATCCTCTTCTGGATCGGATTTATTTGCCTGATTGAACTGTCTGATTAAAATGCTAAAATATTCCTGTTGTTGGTTTTGTTATATTGTGACACAGGTTTCATCTTTCGTAGTTGACCACTGTGGACTTTTGTGATGATTAGAAAGTGGATGTTGCATCGTAGAAGGTATTTAAAAGTGAATCAGCCTGGGGGAGGTCAGGAGAACTTAATGTGAAGCAATTTTCACAGTACCGGTAATCTGAACACTATTAGTTTCTAATGCACATGCAAAAGCAAAACAGAAGAATAACAAAGATGGTAAGAGATATTGGATCATTTCTCTTGTCATGAGTAACTATGTGGTTTTTTCAGGTTTCTTCCAGTAATGAGCTGATATGTGAATTTGATGGAGGAAGAGTTGCACATCATCTCCTGCAAATTAAACTATTAATGAGCAGACAGCAATCGGCCTTCCCAGTCCCCCCTGTCAGGCCAATAAATGTGCTCTGAGCAACAGCAGAGTGCCTCTAAACTGCCAGTGTGACGTTGTTTCTTTGGGAATGTTGTGGCTAAAAACCAGTGCAGCTCAAAAAGGCAAACACAGAAATTTGGAGGACACACATCTGAATGAGGGATGGGGTGTTTGTGACCCAAAAAGGATATAGAAGGTTCTGTGCTTCTTTCAGGCTCAATCATGTGGTTCTAGAATTGCTTGTTCCTTCATGGCAATTTTGTGGAATTAAACAGAAACAGTCAACTAAAACTGAAGGGAAATTCATATTTCAAGGAAAAGGTGAGAGTTTTGACACTTTCTGCCATTTGCATCTTCCAGCCAGAAGCATTTTTCAGTGTCTGAGAAGCAGAACCTGCGGCTCCAAAATTTACACTTTTATTATTCATATAGAAAAACACGCGGACAAAAGCATGGGCGCCTTCTGTAACCAGTCGTGTTTTCCTTGTGAATACATAAATTCATATCCATGAATTTCTGTTGCACAATATGACATCTAATGACTGGTGAGTAGGAGTAGACAGAGGAGGTGTCATCAGCACTTTCATGGAACAGGGAGATACAACACCTGCAGTGGGAGGAACACATGTAGATCTGTCAGCTATACCAACAGGCAGGGATGGGATCCAATGAAGGGAGATTCTGATCCCTAGGAAGATTCTAGACTATTACACTCAATTGGATCATTTCTTTCAAAAACTATCTGGAACACAGACTATTTTACCGTTCAGTCCAAGAGCCCGAGACTCTCCAGGGATCAGTCATTATAATCGTAGCCCTGCCGAGGTCGATTCTCTTGCTGAAGGTGCAACAGCCTCACTGAGAATCACGCTTGATTCTGTTGCCCCCATAAAAAAAGAGAATAGTAAATCAGAGGAGGTGCGCCCCTGGTATAATTCACACATTAGGACCCTCAAGAGAAAGTGCGAAGACTAGAAAGGAAGTGTATTCTTGTAAAATTGATAGCTACCATTTAGCCTGGAATGACTGTCTGGTAGTTTTCAAAAAGGCCCTCCACAAGGCTAGAACATCTTATTTTTCTTCTTTAATTGAAGAAGCCAGAATAACTCCAGATTTATTTTCAGCACTGTGGTCAAATTAACCAAGAATCACAGTGTTTTAGATCCACATATCCCTTCTTCCCTTATTGATTGATTGATTAATTGATTGATTGATTTCTATTATCTCTACCTATTCTCTCCTCTACCTGTCCTCCCCCTTCTCCTCTCTTTCAACCGCGCCCCCCCCCATCAGCAGGAGGGTCCCCCTATATGAACCTGGTCCTGCTCAAGGTTTCTTCCTGTTAAAGGGGAGTTTTTCCTGCCAGTGTTGCTTGTTGGCGGTCAGGCCCTGGGATTCTGTAGAAACAATTTTGTTTGGAACAGACGCTATATATATAAAGATTGTTTGACTGATAAATTTATTTCGTGTCCATGTGAGGGTGACGTTAATTGTGATGGGGACTGATTTTAGTTTATAGTAGCAGATGAAAAAAGAAACACTGACAGAAGGTGGCTGATTATTTTCTGTATAATTACTATGGTGATTTACACTGAAAACACTGGTGAGAGCAACACATACATCTGCTAAGAATGATTGTGTTGATGATTGTGCAGGATTAATTAAAAATAGTTGGTTACAAGTAGTTTGGGGATAGTTTTGCAATATTTTTTATCTTCTAAGAATAAATATTTGAAAAAACATATAAAATATTGTTACTTCAATTTTGTGCGCAACAAGAGGCAGAGTAAATGGGACAAAGTAAAAATCGGTCAACTTTTCTCAGGCACAACAAAACAAGGGAATAGGTTCCCAAATAATAATTAGATTTATTTGAATGCACCAATTTGTTGTTTGATTTTCTGTTAACACTTTATGGTCTTGAAAAAACAGAAACTAATGTTTAATATAATGAAATCAGCTTCCTTTATTGTAATTCAGGGTGAATATGCGATTGAAAGACCAGATGGGACTGTACCCCAAACATATTTGTTCAGGGAGTCTGTTACTTTTTCTCTCCTTTACTGCCTCTGTATTGCCTTCTTCTTTTCAAAGCTTTTCGGCTGATCCTGGGCACGGCCATCGAGGTGGAGCAATGAGACCCACCATCCATCCCATCAGGCAGCCTTGGAACAATGGAACTCCCAGCATTTATTTGTGTGTCCTTTCGTGGTGTCACCTTTAACTGAATTTTAGGCCGCTTGGAGTCGTGGAAAGTTGGGTCATCATCTTTAGAGCAATGATTTCTTTTCCACCCTGTTTTTAACTGGCTCTCTTTGTTCTGCTGGGGGTTTTCACAATGTGACTGTAAAGTCTGTCCTTTTTCCTTGATGGCAGTAACCTCTGGCTCTTTAGAGGTTGTCCCCACCCTTCAAGACAACAAATACTTGATAAATAATTATCTGAGATCCTGCCATTTTTTCAAATGGATAAATCAAGGCTTTTAGGACTGAAATGAATGATCTTTGTGTAGACTTACTCAGTGTTTGTCAGAAAACTATGTTGCAACAGTTGAGCTGGGGTAATGCGCGTAGCAGGATCAAGGTCAAGCATTTTTTTTAACATGTTAACAAAACGACTAAGTTCTGGATTTTCGCTGCCTTTATTAGGGAAGGCCTGGAACAAAAAAAAAAATTTAAAGTAGTTAATTACCCTGTAAATATATTCTTTATGCTTTAGAGAAAGTGTTGTTCCATTGATGTGAATAACAAATTAAAACTGGAAAAACATACGCTTAAAATGTCATCCAAAGAATCCAGAAGCAAATGTCCTCCTCTACTGTAGCCTGTCTAAACAGATAACAGAAAATGAGTTAAGGACAATAAAATAAACATTCCTACCTATTAATTTGGGAAAAATGAGAGACCGTAAGAAATATCTTAGACAAACTACCACAGATACCTTTAGTTTCCATGTTCGATTCCATGCACACATGCTTTTCTTAAAGTATTGCTTTGTTTTTTTCCCTGCATCCAGCATTCGATTTGGTGGTTGACCGAATAGCTCCACTATGTACCTCATCTGTGGGTAAAGAAAACACCACGTCACAATATTCACCAAAAAAAAGTTTATGTTGCAGAAAAGTCCGAAGAAAGGAATGAAGTAAACTACAAATACTACAAATATACTTACCACATCAAACTCATTGTCCCCATCAAACAGCCGATTCCCAAGATGTAACATTCCAGCCAAACAGCCCAGAGTCCACATGTCAACAGCCTCTGTCAAAGGAAGACCCAAAAGGACCTCTGGAGACCTATAAAAGGGTGTTAATTTGCTTTTTACAGTTGGTTATTTATAGATTTTCATGATTTTAAACATTTGTAAAAATAATTACCTGTAACAGAGAACCTGTATAATTGAGCCCTGTGGTATACTGGATGCAACCCTGGCAACGCCAAAGTCGATGAGTTTGATTTTGAAAGGCTGCTTTTCATGGTCCACTAGCATAATATTGTCCAGCTTTATGTCACAATGTGCTAGTCCCACGCTCCTCAGAGATTGAAGTGCAATTGCAAGCTTAAAGCGAATAAAACACTTTCAGAATACTTTTTCAACATTAGATCAAAGTGCTATTAATGAAAAAGGAAGTGCAGCGAGACGTACCTGTTGGACAATAAATCTGATTGTCTTTAGAGGCAGAGGACGAAAATTGTTCTCCGCCATGAAGTCAAAGAGACTTTTGTCCAGGTATTCAAAGACAAAACAGAAATATCCTCTGTCAAAAAAGGCTGCATGAATCTGGACAATGTTGCATATTTCCGGATCCAGACTTTTGAGCTTTAGCAGGGCTTGTATCTAAGGAGACAAATGTCAAGGTTCACCTTAATTAAACCATATACAAGGGCAAATAGGAACAAAAGTTGCTATTACATACTTCCTTCTCTACACGATCATAGTAATCTCCTTTTTTCTTTATGACTTTGACTGCCACAGTCTTGTTGTCTTTCAGTCTTATACATTTGACTACTTTGCCAAATGAACCCTCTCCCAGAATGGACTGCACCTGATAATTGGTTTGTCTGGAATAGAGTATGCTTCCAATTTCCACGATGTTGTCCTCGTATGTGGATGGATATGGACAGCAATGTTGGTAGCTGATATGTTGGAAGAGCGGAGAAAAAAGATTAAGAGAAGTCTCCTTTTAAATCAAAATGGAGGACAGAAACTCTAGGGAAACACTTATCTAATGACAAGTTTTAGTCATTATTAATTATCCAGCATAACAGGCAATTTATCAAGGTTGTCTTCATTGATCACCTTAAGCTTACCCTCACTGCACAGTGCCCCATTTACTAAAGGAATAAGCCACCCTAACAACTGTATCCAAAGATATAAGATTCCTGATATTTCTCACCTTACACCATTAAAATAACCCATAATTTCTAGTTTTGTTGCAGAAACATTATAAGCTGATTCATTCATAAAGCTGCAGTAGAACAGCAATAAAAGGGATATACAGGACTTCCGGTTGATTTGGGGACATGGGTCACATTTTTTGTAGATCTTGTCTGCCAATTTTGTCTACCTATATCTGTTGTCACTCTATTCTCAAAACAAAATTATTTCATGTTCATTTCCAAACAGCAATATCAAACTTTTCACCACGCCTCATGTATGTGCGAATTGTCTTGATTTTTTGTGCATGGGTAAGGGTATATAATAAAAACATAACTTGTCCAATGCTCAGACCCTAAAAAACTCGTTACAGAGAAAGTCAATCAGATCCACCATTTTGCCAAAAGCCTCTCTACAAGGCCAGACATTTTATTTTTAGCTAATGTAAATTTCCTTGCCAAATAATTGAATTGATCAAAACTTACCCGAATGCCATCTTTTGTGTAGTGCTGAGTAGAATGTCTGTTATGACTCTATAAACCAGACTATCTCCAAGCAGAATGAAACAGCCAAAGTTATTCCTATTTTAAAACCTCCTGGCAAACATGTAATGTCAAATTGTAGACCGGTTTCTCTATTACCCCAATCCTCACAAATACTGAATAAAATGACCTATGTTAGACTCTGTCCTTTCATACCAAAGCACCAAAGGTTTTTTTTTAAATATATTTGTCTATCATGTTCAAAGATCAAAGACATGATATCCCTTTACCCACAATCCCTCTCTCACCCGTTGTCATTTTATAAAGTACTGGTAAATTTAACAATAGAAAACTGTAGTTTGTGTGATAGTAGACTCTCCTCTCCCACATAGACTTCAATGGAAAATGACAAAATGGAGGGAAAATCCAAATCTCAAAGCCCACTCGTCTTAAACCGAGGTTCTATTGTAAATAACTGCTCTTATTTTAATTAATTGGTTCGTTTTTGTTTTAAAGGTTTTATGGGCAAAACTTAAGGGTACATATGGGTTAAATGTAGCGTTTAAAGGACTGTTCATCAAGGTGTTATATTAACGTCAGTCGCTCAGTGGCAGGAGAGTAACAGCAGCAACATTGTTAAGTGGAGAAGAGAAGAGCACATGCCCTTCGCTGGACTGTGATTACGCAAAAACAATGTCGGACTCCGTAGCATTCTCTGGTCCCCTCCCCAGTCTGGCCTGCGATGAAATGTTTCGTCTCATGGCGTTGCTTCGTCGCTGGCTGTCACGGTGGTGCCCCGAAAACCAGGTGTCATAAGTAGACGATTGGAACAGTTTTTGGGGAAAACCTGGTCTGATTAGAAGAGACGGTATCCATCCCACCCGGGATGGTGCCTCTCTATATCCATCCATGAAACTGGAGGAGACAGAGCAGTTAGTGAAGCTTCAGACCTGAATTAAAGACATAAAGTCTTGGATGTCTTCAAATTTCCTTTTCCTTAATTCAGGAAAAAACTGAGGTCATGGTGTTTGGTCCTGAACCTCTCAGGGATAGATTAGCTCACATTATTACTCTAGATGGTATCTCATTAACATCCAGTCTCTCTGTGAGGAATCTTGGAGAAACTTTTGACCAAAATAGGTCCTTTAACTCACACATTAAATTAGTCTCTAGAAGTGCCTTTTTTCACCTGAGAAACATCACAAGGATTAGGAAACTACTGACGTGGCATGATGCTGAAAAGTTAGTCCAGCATTTGTTATTTCCAGGCTGGACTATTGTAATTCTTTATTATCAGGGTGTCCAAACAACTCTTTAAGAAGTCTCCAGGTGATCCAAAATGCTGCAGCCAGAGTTCTGACAGGTATTGACAAAAGAGATCACATAACTCCTGTACTGGCGTCTCTTCCTTGGCTGCCCATTAAATTTAGAATAATTTTTTAAAATTCTTCTTCTGACCTATAAGGTCTTCAGAGGCCTAGCTCCATCCTACCTGGAGGAGCTAGTGACACCTTATCATCCCAATAGACCGCTCCGCTCTCAGAATGCTGGTGTACTTGTGGTCCCCAGAGTCTCTAGAGGCAGAATAGGGGGCCGAGCATTGAGCTGTGGAACCAGCTCCCTGTCCAGGTACGGGAGGCTGATTCCATCTCTACTTTTAAGATCAGACTTAAAACCTTCCTCTCTCAAAAAGCTTTTCATCACTAATTCTGTGGTTGCATTTACTATTTTAGACAGACAAATTATCATACTTAGGGGGTCGTCTAACGATTAGGTTAACATCTTAGTTATGCTGCTATAGGCCGAGGCTGGCGGGGTCTGGAAACATGATCACCTGACAGGCCTCTGTCACCCCAGTGGGTCATGGTTTCCTCTCCTCTCCTCTCCTCCTCTCCTCTCCTCTCTCTCCTCTCCTCTCCTCTCCTCTCCTCTCCTCCCCATCCCTCTCCTCTACCTGTCCTCCCCCTTCTCCTCTCTCTCTACCCAGCCCCCCCATCAGCAGGAGGGTCCCCCTAAATGAACCTGGTCCCGCTCAAGGTTTCTTCCTGTTAAAGGGGAGTTTTTCCTGCCACTGATGCTTGTTGGTGGTCAGGCCCTGGGATTCTGGAAAGCACCAAGAAACAATTTTGTATTTTGATTGTACGCTCTATAAATAAAGATTGATTGATTGATTATATGATTGATTTGTTGGTTGATTGATTGATCGATTTGTTGATTGATTGATTGATTGATTGATTGAGAAACGCCATTACCATCTTCTGTAGGTGGATGGCAGGATGTTACCTGTTACCAGTTACCCTCCCCTTGCTGGCCGGATCACCTTCAGAAATGATCCACTTTTGTGCATCATTGTGATCTTTGTTTGCATGTTGGGGGAGTTTGTGGCCGGACTGATGTCTGACCCAAGGTTTGTAATAAAAGGCCCTCGCAACCTTCTTTGGTGCCATCACTGGATCTTTCTCAGGAATCTTTAGCCCAGATCCTCCCCCTTAAGGGGAAATAGAGCGACACAGAGTTTTCATGCATGTGCCGGTCACACGCTGAGAAGTCCAATGTTCCGCGAGCTTCAGCTCCACGCTGCCTCTCCTAATGGCCTCTGCATTCTTGTGATCGGCCTTCAGATGGATTACATGCGTTCAAACATGGTGAATTGCAGGGGACCAAAGAGGAGGTGTTTCCTCAGCTTTAAAGACACCGTGAGTGGAGGGAAATCAGGATGTGTCATGTTGCTGCATATTTCTAAGGAGCTTTTAGGCTTAACAGGGAGCCGAACAAGCAGTGAATGATTTTCTTATTTAATGATATCTCTCTGGACTCTGTCCAGCCTCGCTTTAATGTTAACTGCCTCTTATTCCTAATCAGGGGAAGCTGGAAGCTTTCCCAGCAGTCGCTGGGTAAGAGGCAGAGACATTGAACAACATCAACAACTGGAAAATGGAAAATGCTGGAGGCTCAGCTTTCATACGCCCTGTTTGGCCTGACCAGTGTAAACAAGCATCCTTGTTAATTCTCCTCTCGCTTCTAAACTGAGAGCAGCCCCTCAAAATGGTTCTCACAACTCCGTCTTTCTCGCTCCACTTTTAGAAGATCAGGTCGCGCAGATGCGCCTAAAATCGGGTTCTCTGCCCAAAGTTAGTTCTTTCCTTAAAAAAAGTATAGTATAGATCGATTGCTTCGAAATGTGAGTCCTCATTAACTTCAGAATTGGAGAATGCTGATTTGGTCGGTACCCACTGGTCACTGGAGCAACGTCCAGTGATGTCGGAGTGTGTGGGGGCATTTTTGGTAACAACAACATGCCAAAACTCTGTGAAGACCAGTGAAATGAAGCATGTCCACATGCCAGTGGATGGCGTGGCCTCACTTCTTACAAAGAAAGGTCTCCTGATGCGTGTTGAGCTGTCACATCAGTGCTAAAGGATAGTGAAGAGTTGAAACAGACAATAACCAAGTTATTTTGAAACTTTCACTCAAAACAAGATTAAGTATTATTGCGTACAGCCAGATGACACACTGGATATCATCAGCCCTCCGGAGAACGCTTTTACAGCACTTGTATTGAATATAAAGGCTCCTCAACGAGACATTATTTGATTATATTAGACTGGTTATATTTCTCCAAAAGCAATTTCACGTTTTTTTTCTTCGTCTTCACTGACTTTAGTCTGAGGAAAAGACAGGAAGGTGACTTTGATTTCCTCTTCAGCCAAGCAATAGAGTTTGTGTTGTAATTGGAACATTGTTGGCGTTCATCATCCTGCAGGGCCACTGACAGGCGGCCACTTCAGCCCCATCACGCTGCCGTCACGCTTAAAAACGTCCCACAGAAATACAACTCAGTTTAGTTCCATCCCATGAAAAAAGCCATTTCTTTTCCGTGCCACTTGTTAGCTTCCTGCTCCTGTATACCAGCTTTTCCTGTCGTCTTTCTCTCTTTCTCTTCCTAATATCCTGCCTTCTTTCCTGTCTGATGGCTACCTGTGTCTCATTGTTTTTTGCCCCCTCTCTTCTACATAAAAGCCTTTCTCTCCCCACATATTAGAAGTCTGGCTGAGAATTCTAGACTGCTTGGGGGGTTTGGATCAGAGCCCTGCACTGTTTGGTTTAGTGTGGATCAGAGTGGCTCTCTGGTCTATAAACCGGGAGCTTTTCATAAATCTGAAATGTTCCTGCTGTGTTTTGATGTGGATAAAGTGGTTTCATTTATGTCCCCCACACATTTTTGCTCCTGATTTCATCAGCGGTCTCTCTGTAAATATTTATTGATTTTTGCCCGTAAATGTCAGCCTTTCCCATTGATCATTTAATTCCACTTTTCTGGGGAATTTCCTGACTTTTATGCATATAATCTTTCTCTCTGGCTCAATTCCTTTAGCAGCATTAAATGCAGACATGCAAACTGAATATTGTGGAATTTAGCTACAGACTTTTTACTCTCACTTGTATGGATTTTGCTGTTTCATTTTTAAAAAAATCTTTTCATTATTTCAAAACTAGCGACATTCTTTATTTGTATTAAAAAACAACATTGCTGTCCATAATGCCATACACACACATACACCTATTTCAGCAGTGTCAGTTAACCTTTAATGGGTATTTAAAACAAATTAATTCAAGCTTGTTGACATCAATACTTCATATACTTTCATCTAGCTGGAAAGAAAATAAATGTTGCAACAATTCTTTCCCATGAGGCATTTGGATCTCACATATTTGTATATTTTGACTTGGTAATTCATGTTCTTTTTTTATTTTTTTGTTGCAAACCCTCATTCTGTGGTGGTTTACAGCTGACTGGTTCACCATTTACAATCACATAACGTGAGTACAACAAAAGCATTCCCACATACATCTCATCCCCTTGTCTTACCCCCATAGATTTGCACAGGTGTCAACTGAACAACAGCAGAACATCACATCATCAATCACTTGTGCTTAGGTGTAAGACGCATCACTGGAATTTTCCAAAGGCAGACTCAAAAATGACCCCTTTAATGCATCTACTGACCACAAAACATTACAATCACCGCTGCAGAGCATCTACCATTTGTCTCTGGGCAAACCAGGTTAGCATAACATCGTTTCACCTGAAAAAATGGCTTCATAACAGCTCTACAGAACATTCAGCCGGCAACAGTTAGCGGGAGCCTTCTGGGAACTCAGTTTCCTGGTGTGATGGCCGAGCGTGCCCGCCGCTTCATCGTCCACAAGTGTGGTATCGGATTTAAAAAAAGACACACCTTCTTTGATCGTAATCACACTGTGAAATGCTCAAATCAGTGGCTCATTGAGAGCGGGGAGAGGCGTCCACCTCACCGCAGGGGCATTGAACCACACATTTGGAAATTCTGGAGAATGACCGGAATAAATACGACGACCTGTCGTGGCCCTTTGGAAAGAGCTGCTGTCTGACGCGTTGCACTGAGGGAGCTCAACATTTTCAAATTCCACCAGATTTGACTGTATTGGAAGCAGCTTTAGGAGATTTGTTTGGCTGCCTGCATGTTTATTGATCCCATTAAACCTCCCACTAACCTGGTGCCCAGTGGAAACCACTACCTGCACATTAAATCAATTCAAAGTGGAAACGTGTAATTTAAGAAGTCAGTTCAACGAAGAAAGCTGCATAGTGACAAACACTAAAGCCCCATTAAGTCTCCTCTCAAACATCCCCTTCTGATGTGAATATGCCATAAAGCTGCTCTGATGCCGCTTTGAGGACGTGTGCATTTTGAAAAACAACACAAGATTTTGCTGTACATACTTTCTATACACACCGGAGATGAAATAAAAAGATGCAGTATGCTGTAGGACCTTGCCTGAGAAATCGTGGTTGGTGATTTTTTCTGAACTGGATCGTTAAGGATCTGTAACTTTTGCATACAACTGTAAAAATACAGTAAGGTTCAACAATTACATTGCATTTTTTCCTTTTTTGTCCTTTACTTAAAAAAGAACAACCGAAAACTAAACCAAACAAACCAAAAGAAAAAGGTATTATACAGATATTGAACAGGACACAGTAATAATAATAATCATAATAATAATAATAATAATCTGAATGTACACTTCATTATTGGGCAATAAACAGTCAACTATCAACGGTACATGTATATATATATGTATGTATATTTTTTAAACTTTTTTTCCCTTTCAAATACAAAAAAGTTGGGGGCGACACAAACTTGTAGTTCTACCACCGTTTAATTAGTGCATGATTAGAATTTTTTTTCTTTCTTCAGATTGACGTCTGTCACGCTCGGAGAACCAACAGAGAACAGAGCCAGAAAGACACACAGAAAACTAAAGGAGGACCGCTGGCTCTCTCCAGTCTCCATTTTTCTTATTGGACAGTCTGTTGTTGGTGTTCAACGCTGAGCGGCGCTCGGCGGTTCTCGTGGTTCTCGTTAGAACTTCAGCAGCTGCAGCAGCATCACAGACGAGAAGAGGTAGCTGGAGCACCGGGTCGCCGCTGCAGCCCCGTTCACATCGTGGATTGCACCAGGACCTGCGGGAATACAGCAGATTCCGTTCTTTACCTCAGCGAGATCCGTCATCAGCTATTTGCATCTACGTGGGGCTGATTTCCTCAGCCTTACATTAACAATGGGATTACCATGGAAACCGGCATGACAAAGATAGGCCAGTTTGCACACTGGGTTCCTTTTATGCCACACAAAGCTTTAGTTTAGGAGCACGGCCGCTAGCAGCAGTCTAAGGAGTCCGTTTGAAGGAACCATCTTTAAATATAACTGACATCTGTTCATTTTTTATTGTTTCTTTGAACACACTTACCATACAGAATTATGCTGGCATTAGTCATCCCCATGGTGTTCATGGCAACGCAGGTGTAGTTCCCATAGTCCTGCTCTGACACGTTGAAAAAGACGAGCATTGATTGTTTACCTTGGTTCTCAATCTTGACTCCGTTTAGCCCATTGAAGAGCCTGGAAGAGGAGAACAGAATTAATACAGAAAATCAACCAAATCCTCCATACACACACACACACACACACACACACACAAACACATACATACACACACACACACACACACACGCACACATACACACACACATACATACGCATCTCTGCAAAACAACAGTTGGCAACTAAAGTGACATCAAAGTGCTCTATTACATAATGTGATCATAATAATAATAATAGTAGTAGTAGTAGTAGTAGTAGTAGTAGTAGTAGTAGTAGTAATAATAATAATAATAATAATAATAATAATAATAATAATAATAATAATAATAATAATAATAGTTGCCTTTGGTGGTACTGCTTGTTTTCCATTGAGTGGAGATGATATTTAAATATTGTAATGTGATTAAAACTGAAATAGTTTGCCCAGGGTGAGCAAAAATACAGAGCATTAAGCTTATCTCATTAAATCGAAAATGGAAATTGTATTTTAAACAAAAACGTGAGCACAAACATCACTTATCTCAAATGAGCCCTTCTGGCTTTGTTTTTCCCCCTTTTGTAATAAATCTAAAGTTTCTTCCCTTCAGCCTTCTGGCTCATAATCATTTCAAATGATGCCGCAGATAAAAGAGAGCTGAGCGAGAGACTTCACCTGCGGTCCTCTTTGTACCACTCAAAATCTGCCCTTGGAACAGCAGAGGCTTCACACTGGAGGATCCCTTTTTGTCCCACTCTGGTACCCGTACCTCTCGCTTTAGAAATGAAGGGGGGATCTAGAAGACAGAAGACACCTCAGTGGGTCAATAATCAGGATACAGAAAACAAAATAGTACAATCAAGCGAAAAAACTCTGACTTTAGGCTTCATTATTTTCCAAAACAGCTCAGATTTGTCTGTATTGTTTTGTCCCAACAGTCCCAACATAAAAGATCTACTCACCCACCTTAAAATGCCGGTTTTTGTTTCGTAAAAAAAAAATACAATGAAACAAAGAGCGGCCATGTCCCCCTTTCCTCCTTAACAACCTTGACCTTTAACAGGATGAAATCTTTTATGCGGAGTAACAAAAAATGAATAAACAAGCCGGTTGCATAAGTGCGCTTGCTCTGCGTGAAAGGGCGAGCACACTTACGCAACCACCTTGTAACCGCAGTAACTACACTCATTAGTTGGACAGAATGTGGACCAACAGTGACATCACCAACAACTGGATGTGCCTTTCAAAAGAAGCAACATTAAAAAAGGAAACTGAAGGAATTTCTGGCTGTGAACTAAATGTGACAACCGTCTCCTGCAGAGAGTGTGAGTAGGATTAGAAACAAGAGGTCCCAATCAAAGAAAGCAGGGCTTCAGGACACCCCACCGATGTTGGCGTGATGAGGTGGGCTCTCTCACGAACGGGACACATTTGGGGAACGTTTGCTAACAACTGTGGGTAAATAAGTCAAGATATTTGGGCTAACAGATTCCTACAGGAAAAGGCTATGTGTTCAAAAATCTCAAGTATTAGTTTAGCAGGGGTGGGCGAATCCAGTCCTCGAGGGCCGGATTCAAGCCAGACTTTCTGTCCTACAGGTAAACACTTTCACCTAGGGTTCCAATTACCTCGGTGAAAACAGTCCCTGCCTGGTAGGATGCAAAACCTGGCTGGAAATGAAAGTGTTTACCTGTAGGACAGAAAGTCTGGCTTGAATCCGGCCCTCAAGGACTGGATTTGCCCACCCCTGAAGGGTTTTCCTCCTAAAATAAACATTTGTTGTCCACCCTGTCCACACCAAACGCCCTGTGCGCTTCCACGTGTGCAGGTTTTGGCTCTTACAGTTGACGGTGACTTGCACTATCCTGACATCCGGGCTTGAGATGTCATTAGAAGCAATGCATTCATATGATCCGGACTGCTCTTTGGTGATGGCTGTCAGTTCCAAGTGTTGTCCTTCTGTCACAAATTTCTGCATGCCTGCAGGAGAAAGAGAGACAGAACATTAGCCAAACAAGGCTGGAACAGCAAAACAAGCGACCTGGAAGGAAGTCAAGCTTTAACTTTTGACTGTTGCTAGACGGTGTGTAAAGCTGACAAATGAGGGCAGCAACATATCAGCGGCCCCCAGCAGCAGGCTGTCTCCTTATTTAACACTTGCTCTCTTCTCAATTGTCTCCCCAGCGTAATGACTGCTCGGGTCATAATCATTCCACCCCTAAAAAATAAGGACATTTTGTCACAACAACAGCTATTTAGTTAGACTACAAATTACCACTGACTCCGTAATGTTACAAGAGACCTAAAGCTCTTGTTGTGTAGGTGGTAAAAGGATAAAGGCACTAATTCCAATCAGCACGAACGTCAATCCGCAACATCGCCGTATTAGCATAATATTGTGTTTTCCCATGCAGTCACCGGTTGCTCATTGTTGCGGCTGCAGAAACGTTGGAAACGGGGGGGCCGGTGAGAAGATATTCAGCTTGGACCAGGAAACTGGAGAATCAGGCAGCAGAACGTCGTCATCACTAAGAATTTGGGTCTGTGGGTTGCTAGTGACTCAGGAGCTGATAACGTGATGGGCGAGTCCAGAAGGAGATTTAGCCTGCCGACAAATCGTAATCCGGTTTTGTTTTTTGTCTGGTGATTATTAAATTTTAGACAGGATACTCCTTGTCATAATGCTTTGAAAGTCTAAAAGCAAAGCTGCTTATCATAGCAAGGTAAGTAGGGAAGAATGGTATGATACATTAGCCATTAGCCATGCATCTCCAGGGGCCAAGGACATTGTTCTCACAACAGGTTTCCTCATTACTGGAGGAGAAATTCAGGAAGGTCTTGAATCGATTCCAAGTTTTATCCGTCCGTATAAATCTGCACCACTGATTTTGCTTCAGAAACACAGACACGAGGCAGCAGAGTTCACGTCATCTGTAACTATGCTGACTGTAAATGGGTCCAGTCTACAGTAAGCGTTATGCAAGGATGAATATCGCCCCTCTGGAATCAGAAAAAGGAGTGTTGCAGTCAGATTACCAGCTCCATCTGTACCCTGCACCTGCACGTCAGTACAGCACGACACAGACATTAATAAGAAGCAGGAAATAGCAGGGGGGGGGGCACCTAAAATCCCTCAGTGGACCACCTCAGCACTATCAGACATTAACCTGAGACGCTCTGATTCTTGGTTTCCACTGCAGAAAGCTTTTGGGGAAAGATTAGCGCATGCCAATTACAGAGATTAGCACAATGCTAAGCAAGCAGGAAATGACTCAGTGCCATCACAGCACAGGAAGGGGACTGTTTTGTCTGTAACATGTGAAAAAAGGAAGCCCAGCAGATGTCTGGTAATCACTAAAGTCCATCCATTTGTCATTCTTCCATTTGTGATCCACCCGTCATCCCTTAGATGCACGTTTAGATTCTGCGGTTGTTCCTCTCAAACCCCAATGAGGCATGTGTGATGGTTAAACCCACTGATTGTTACTAATTTGATATTAAATTGACTAACTGACAGCATTTAATTGATCAGGTCTCATCTGCACCGGACCAGTCCTTGACGAGCATCTTTTTGAGGGTTTCTGGCCTCTCCTGAACATTCTGGAGGCTCATTTTTGCAGCCAGCAGATGGCACTTAAAATAGTTTGTCCATTTGATGGCGGGATATTAAAGGGCTGATTTACCTTTTGCGGCGAGACATCACGGTTGCTCTGTCGCTAACGGCACAGTCCATACCTGGAGAACATCCTAGAACATGATGTCCTGTACGCGCCTCAGGCGACTAATCTGGCAGAGGTAGACTGAGGTTCTGCCGCTTCTGTCATCCTTT